>NW_026989122.1:0-189350 GCF_030222135.1 Aotus nancymaae
AACGCAGCTATCTAACAGAACGGTTGTCAATGTGTGCACTCAACTTCCAGAGTTAAACCCGTGTGTGGATTCAGCAGTCTGCAAACACTTTCTCTGCAGAGTCCCCAAACAGGCGTTTTCAGCCCATTACCGGCATATGGAAGAAACAGCAGTAAGCACAGGGAAATATCTGCTTCTAAATCCAAAACGCAGCTATCTAACAGAACGGTTGTCAATGTGTGCACTCAACTTCCAGAGTTAAACCCCGTGTGTGGATTCAGCAGTCTGCAAACACTTTCTCTGCAGAGTCCCCAAACAGGCGTTTTCAGCCCATTACCGGCATATGGAAGCAACAGCAGTAAGCACAGGGAAATATCTGCTTCTAAATCCAAAACGCAGCTATCTAACAGAACGATTGTCAATGTGTGCACTCAACTTCCAGAGTTAAACCGGTGTGTGGATTCAGCAGTCTGCAAACACTTTCTCTGCAGAGTCCCCAAACAGGCGTTTTCAGCCCATTACCGGCATATGGAAGAAACAGCAGTAAGCACAGGGAAATATCTGCTTCTAAATCCAAAACGCAGCTATCTAACAGAACGGTTGTCAATGTGTGCACTCAACTTCCAGAGTTAAACCCGTGTGTGTATTCAGCAGTCTGCAAACACTTTCTCTGCAGAGTCCCAAAACAGGCGTTTTCAGCCCATTACCGGCATATGGAAGAAACAGCAGTAAGCACAGGGAAATATCTGCTTCTAAATCCAAAACGCAGCTATCTAACAGAACGGTTGTCAATGTGTGCACTCAACTTCCAGAGTTAAACCCGTGTGTGGATTCAGCAGTCTGCAAACACTTTCTCTGCAGAGTCCCAAAACAGGCGTTTTCAGCCCATTACCGGCATATGGAAGAAACAGCAGTAAGCACAGGGAAATATCTGCTTCTAAATCCAAAACGCAGCTATCTAACAGAACGGTTGTCAATGTGTGCACTCAACTTCCAGAGTTAAATCCGTGTGTGGATTCAGCAGTCTGCAAACACTTCTCTGCAGAGTCCCAAAACAGGCGTTTTCAGCCCATTACCGGCATATGGAAGAAACAGCAGTAAGCCCAGGGAAATATCTGCTTCTAATTCCAAAACGCAGCTATCTACCAGAACGGTTGTCAATGCGTGCACTCAACTTCCAGAGTTAAACCCGTGTGTGGATTCAGCAGTCTGCAAACACTTTCTCTGCAGAGTCCCAAAACAGGCGTTTTCAGCCCATTACCGGCATATGGAAGAAACAGCAGTAAGCACAGGGAAATATCTGCTTCTAAATCCAAAAACGCAGCTATCTAACAGAACGGTTGTCAATGTGTGCACTCAATTTCCAGAGTTAAACCCGTGTGTGGATTCAGCAGTCTGCAAACACTTTCTCTGCAGAGTCCCAAAACAGGCGTTTTCAGCCCATTACCGGCATATGGAAGAAACAGCAGTAAGCACAGGGAAATATCTGCTTCTAAATCCAAAACGCAGCTATCTAACAGAACGGTTGTCAATGTGTGCACTCAACTTCCAGAGTTAAACCCGTGTGTGGATTCAGCAGTCTGCAAACAGTTTCTCTGCAGAGTCCCAAAAACAGGCGTTTTCACTCCATTACCGGCATATGGAAGAAACAGCAGTAAGCACAGGGAAATATCTGCTTCTAAATCCAAAACGCAGCTATCTAACAGAACGGTTGTCAATGTGTGCACTCAACTTCCAGAGTTAAACCCGTGTGTGGATTCAGCAGTCTGCAAACACTTTCTCTGCAGAGTCCCAAAACAGGCGTTTTCAGCCCATTACCGGCATATGGAAGCAACAGCAGTAAGCACAGGGAAATATCTGCTTCTAAATCCAAAACGCAGCTATCTAACAGAACGGTTGTCAATGTGTGCACTCAACTTCCAGAGTTAAACCCGTGTGTGGATTCAGCAGTCTGCAAACACTTTCTCTGCAGAGTCCCAAAACAGGCGTTTTCAGCCCATTACCGGCATATGGAAGAAACAGCAGTAAGCACAGGGAAATATCTGCTTCTAAATCCAAAACGCAGCTATCTAACAGAACGGTTGTCAATGTGTGCACTCAACTTCCAGAGTTAAACCCGTGTGTGGATTCAGCAGTCTGCAAACAGTTTCTCTGCAGAGTCCCAAAACAGGCGTTTTCAGCCCATTACCGGCATATGGAAGCAACAGCAGTAAGCAAAGGAAATATCTGCTTCTAACTCCAAAACGCAGCTATCTAACAGAACGGTTGTCAATGTGTGCACTCAACTTCCAGAGTTAAACCCGTGTGTGGATTCAGCAGTCTGTAAACACTTTCTCTGCAGAGTCCCAAAACAGGCGTTTTCAGCCCATGACCGGCATATGGAAGCAACAGCAGTAAGCACAGGGAAATATCTGCTTCTAAATCCAAAACGCAGCTATCTAACAGAACGGTTGTCAATGTGTGCACTCTCAACTTCCAGAGTTAAACCCGTGTGTGTATTCAGCAGTCTGCAAACACTTTCTCTGCAGAGTCCCAAAACAGGCGTTTTCAGCCCATTACCGGCATATGGAAGAAACAGCAGTAAGCACAGGGAAATATCTGCTTCTAAATCCAAAACGCAGCTATCTAACAGAACGGTTGTCAATGTGTGCACTCAACTTCCAGAGTTAAACCCGTGTGTGGATTCAGCAGTCTGCAAACACTTTCTCTGCAGAGTCCCAAAACAGGCGTTTTCAGCCCATTACCGGCATATGGAAGAAACAGCAGTAAGCACAGGGAAATATCTGCTTCTAAATCCAAAACGCAGCTATCTAACAGAACGGTTGTCAATGTGTGCACTCAACTTCCAGAGTTAAACCCGTGTGTGGATTCAGCAGTCTGCAAACAGTTTCTCTGCAGAGTCCCAAAACAGGCGTTTTCAGCCCATTACCGGCATATGGAAGAAACAGCAGTAAGCACAGGGAAATATCTGCTTCTAAATCCAAAACGCAGCTATCTAACAGAACGGTTGTCAATGTGTGCACTCAACTTCCAGAGTTAAACCCGTGTGTGGATTCAGCAGTCTGCAAACACTTTCTCTGCAGAGTCCCAAAACAGGCGTTTTCAGCCCATTACCGGCATATGGAAGAAACAGCAGTAAGCACAGGGAAATATCTGCTTCTAAATCCAAAACGCAGCTATCTAACAGAACGGTTGTCAATGTGTGCACTCAACTTCCAGAGTTAAACCCGTGTGTGGATTCAGCAGTCTGCAAACAGTTTCTCTGCAGAGTCCCAAAACAGGCGTTTTCAGCCCATTACCGGCATATGGAAGCAACAGCAGTAAGCACAGGGAAATATCTGCTTCTAAATCCAAAACGCAGCTATCTAACAGAACGGTTGTCAATGTGTGCACTCAACTTCCAGAGTTAAACCCGTGTGTGGATTCAGCAGTCTGCAAACACTTTCTCTGCAGAGTCCCCAAACAGGCGTTTTCAGCCCATTACCGGCATATGGAAGCAACAGCAGTAAGCACAGGGAAATATCTGCTTCTAAATCCAAAACGCAGCTATCTAACAGAACGATTGTCAATGTGTGCACTCAACTTCCAGAGTTAAACCGGTGTGTGGATTCAGCAGTCTGCAAACACTTTCTCTGCAGAGTCCCCAAACAGGCGTTTTCAGCCCATTACCGGCATATGGAAGAAACAGCAGTAAGCACAGGGAAATATCTGCTTCTAAATCCAAAACGCAGCTATCTAACAGAACGGTTGTCAATGTGTGCACTCAACTTCCAGAGTTAAACCCGTGTGTGTATTCAGCAGTCTGCAAACACTTTCTCTGCAGAGTCCCAAAACAGGCGTTTTCAGCCCATTACCGGCATATGGAAGCAACAGCAGTAAGCACAGGGAAATATCTGCTTCTAAATCCAAAACGCAGCTATCTAACAGAACGGTTGTCAATGTGTGCACTCAACTTCCAGAGTTAAACCCGTGTGTGGATTCAGCAGTCTGCAAACACTTTCTCTGCAGAGTCCCCAAACAGGCGTTTTCAGCCCATTACCGGCATATGGAAGCAACAGCAGTAAGCACAGGGAAATATCTGCTTCTAAATCCAAAACGCAGCTATCTAACAGAACGATTGTCAATGTGTGCACTCAACTTCCAGAGTTAAACCGGTGTGTGGATTCAGCAGTCTGCAAACACTTTCTCTGCAGAGTCCCCAAACAGGCGTTTTCAGCCCATTACCGGCATATGGAAGAAACAGCAGTAAGCACAGGGAAATATCTGCTTCTAAATCCAAAACGCAGCTATCTAACAGAACGGTTGTCAATGTGTGCACTCAACTTCCAGAGTTAAACCCGTGTGTGGATTCAGCAGTCTGCAAACACTTTCTCTGCAGAGTCCCAAAACAGGCGTTTTCAGCCCATTACCGGCATATGGAAGAAACAGCAGTAAGCACAGGGAAATATCTGCTTCTAAATCCAAAACGCAGCTATCTAACAGAACGGTTGTCAATGTGTGCACTCAACTTCCAGAGTTAAACCCGTGTGTGTATTCAGCAGTCTGCAAACACTTTCTCTGCAGAGTCCCAAAACAGGCGTTTTCAGCCCATTACCGGCATATGGAAGAAACAGCAGTAAGCACAGGGAAATATCTGCTTCTAAATCCAAAACGCAGCTATCTAACAGAACGGTTGTCAATGTGTGCACTCAACTTCCAGAGTTAAACCCGTGTGTGGATTCAGCAGTCTGCAAACACTTTCTCTGCAGAGTCCCAAAACAGGCGTTTTCAGCCCATTACCGGCATATGGAAGAAACAGCAGTAAGCACAGGGAAATATCTGCTTCTAAATCCAAAACGCAGCTATCTAACAGAACGGTTGTCAATGTGTGCACTCAACTTCCAGAGTTAAACCGGTGTGTGGATTCAGCAGTCTGCAAACACTTTCTCTGCAGAGTCCCCAAACAGGCGTTTTCAGCCCATTACCGGCATATGGAAGAAACAGCAGTAAGCACAGGGAAATATCTGCTTCTAAATCCAAAACGCAGCTATCTAACAGAACGGTTGTCAATGTGTGCACTCAACTTCCAGAGTTAAACCCGTGTGTGGATTCAGCAGTCTGCAAACACTTTCTCTGCAGAGTCCCCAAACAGGCGTTTTCAGCCCATTACCGGCATATGGAAGCAACAGCAGTAAGCACAGGGAAATATCTGCTTCTAAATCCAAAACGCAGCTATCTAACAGAACGATTGTCAATGTGTGCACTCAACTTCCAGAGTTAAACCGGTGTGTGGATTCAGCAGTCTGCAAACACTTTCTCTGCAGAGTCCCCAAACAGGCGTTTTCAGCCCATTACCGGCATATGGAAGAAACAGCAGTAAGCACAGGGAAATATCTGCTTCTAAATCCAAAACGCAGCTATCTAACAGAACGGTTGTCAATGTGTGCACTCAACTTCCAGAGTTAAACCCGTGTGTGTATTCAGCAGTCTGCAAACACTTTCTCTGCAGAGTCCCAAAACAGGCGTTTTCAGCCCATTACCGGCATATGGAAGAAACAGCAGTAAGCACAGGGAAATATCTGCTTCTAAATCCAAAACGCAGCTATCTAACAGAACGGTTGTCAATGTGTGCACTCAACTTCCAGAGTTAAACCCGTGTGTGGATTCAGCAGTCTGCAAACACTTTCTCTGCAGAGTCCCAAAACAGGCGTTTTCAGCCCATTACCGGCATATGGAAGAAACAGCAGTAAGCACAGGGAAATATCTGCTTCTAAATCCAAAACGCAGCTATCTAACAGAACGGTTGTCAATGTGTGCACTCAACTTCCAGAGTTAAACCCGTGTGTGGATTCAGCAGTCTGCAAACACTTTCTCTGCAGAGTCCCAAAACAGGCGTTTTCAGCCCATTACCGGCATATGGAAGAAACAGCAGTAAGCCCAGGGAAATATCTGCTTCTAATTCCAAAACGCAGCTATCTAACAGAACGATTGTCAATGCGTGCACTCAACTTCCAGAGTTAAACCCGTGTGTGGATTCAGCAGTCTGCAAACACTTTCTCTGCAGAGTCCCAAAACAGGCGTTTTCAGCCCATTACCGGCATATGGAAGAAACAGCAGTAAGCACAGGGAAATATCTGCTTCTAAATCCAAAACGCAGCTATCTAACAGAACGGTTGTCAATGTGTGCACTCAACTTCCAGAGTTAAACCCGTGTGTGGATTCAGCAGTCTGCAAACACTTTCTCTGCAGAGTCCCAAAACAGGCGTTTTCAGCCCATTACCGGCATATGGAAGAAACAGCAGTAAGCACAGGGAAATATCTGCTTCTAAATCCAAAACGCAGCTATCTAACAGAACGGTTGTCAATGTGTGCACTCAACTTCCAGAGTTAAACCCGTGTGTGGATTCAGCAGTCTGCAAACAGTTTCTCTGCAGAGTCCCAAAACAGGCGTTTTCACTCCATTACCGGCATATGGAAGAAACAGCAGTAAGCACAGGGAAATATCTGCTTCTAACTCCAAAACGCAGCTATCTAACAGAACGGTTGTCAATGTGTGCACTCAACTTCCAGAGTTAAACCCGTGTGTGGATTCAGCAGTCTGCAAACACTTTCTCTGCAGAGTCCCAAAACAGGCGTTTTCAGCCCATGACCGGCATATGGAAGCAACAGCAGTAAGCACAGGGAAATATCTGCTTCTAAATCCAAAACGCAGCTATCTAACAGAATGGTTGTCAATGTGTGCACTCAACTTCCAGAGTTAAACCCGTGTGTGTATTCAGCAGTCTGCAAACACTTTCTCTGCAGAGTCCCAAAACAGGCGTTTTCAGCCCATTACCGGCATATGGAAGCAACAGCAGTAAGCACAGGGAAATATCTGCTTCTAAATCCAAAACGCAGCTATCTAACAGAACGGTTGTCAATGTGTGCACTCAACTTCCAGAGTTAAACCCGTGTGTGGATTCAGCAGTCTGCAAACAGTTTCTCTGCAGAGTCCCAAAACAGGCGTTTTCAGCCCATTACCGGCATATGGAAGCAACAGCAGTAAGCAAAGGGAAATATCTGCTTCTAACTCCAAAACGCAGCTATCTAACAGAACGGTTGTCAATGTGTGCACTCAACTTCCAGAGTTAAACCCGTGTGTGGATTCAGCAGTCTGTAAACACTTTCTCTGCAGAGTCCCAAAACAGGCGTTTTCAGCCCATGACCGGCATATGGAAGCAACAGCAGTAAGCACAGGGAAATATCTGCTTCTAAATCCAAAACGCAGCTATCTAACAGAACGGTTGTCAATGTGTGCACTCAACTTCCAGAGTTAAACCCGTGTGTGTATTCAGCAGTCTGCAAACACTTTCTCTGCAGAGTCCCAAAACAGGCGTTTTCAGCCCATTACCGGCATATGGAAGAAACAGCAGTAAGCACAGGGAAATATCTGCTTCTAAATCCAAAACGCAGCTATCTAACAGAACGGTTGTCAATGTGTGCACTCAACTTCCAGAGTTAAACCCGTGTGTGGATTCAGCAGTCTGCAAACACTTTCTCTGCAGAGTCCCCAAACAGGCGTTTTCAGCCCATTACCGGCATATGGAAGAAACAGCAGTAAGCACAGGGAAATATCTGCTTCTAAATCCAAAACGCAGCTATCTAACAGAACGGTTGTCAATGTGTGCACTCAACTTCCAGAGTTAAACCCGTGTGTGGATTCAGCAGTCTGCAAACAGTTTCTCTGCAGAGTCCCAAAACAGGCGTTTTCAGCCCATTACCGGCATATGGAAGCAACAGCAGTAAGCACAGGGAAATATCTGCTTCTAAATCCAAAACGCAGCTATCTAACAGAACGGTTGTCAATGTGTGCACTCAACTTCCAGAGTTAAACCCGTGTGTGGATTCAGCAGTCTGCAAACACTTTCTCTGCAGAGTCCCAAAACAGGCGTTTTCAGCCCATTACCGGCATATGGAAGAAACAGCAGTAAGCACAGGGAAATATCTGCTTCTAAATCCAAAACGCAGCTATCTAACAGAACGGTTGTCAATGTGTGCACTCAACTTCCAGAGTTAAACCCGTGTGTGGATTCAGCAGTCTGCAAACAGTTTCTCTGCAGAGTCCCAAAACAGGCGTTTTCAGCCCATTACCGGCATATGGAAGCAACAGCAGTAAGCACAGGGAAATATCTGCTTCTAAATCCAAAACGCAGCTATCTAACAGAACGGTTGTCAATGTGTGCACTCAACTTCCAGAGTTAAACCCGTGTGTGGATTCAGCAGTCTGCAAACACTTTCTCTGCAGAGTCCCCAAACAGGCGTTTTCAGCCCATTACCGGCATATGGAAGCAACAGCAGTAAGCACAGGGAAATATCTGCTTCTAAATCCAAAACGCAGCTATCTAACAGAACGATTGTCAATGTGTGCACTCAACTTCCAGAGTTAAACCGGTGTGTGGATTCAGCAGTCTGCAAACACTTTCTCTGCAGAGTCCCCAAACAGGCGTTTTCAGCCCATTACCGGCATATGGAAGAAACAGCAGTAAGCACAGGGAAATATCTGCTTCTAAATCCAAAACGTAGCTATCTAACAGAACGGTTGTCAATGTGTGCACTCAACTTCCAGAGTTAAACCCGTGTGTGTATTCAGCAGTCTGCAAACACTTTCTCTGCAGAGTCCCAAAACAGGCGTTTTCAGCCCATTACCGGCATATGGAAGCAACAGCAGTAAGCACAGGGAAATATCTGCTTCTAAATCCAAAACGCAGCTATCTAACAGAACGGTTGTCAATGTGTGCACTCAACTTCCAGAGTTAAACCCGTGTGTGGATTCAGCAGTCTGCAAACACTTTCTCTGCAGAGTCCCAAAACAGGCGTTTTCAGCCCATTACCGGCATATGGAAGAAACAGCAGTAAGCACAGGGAAATATCTGCTTCTAAATCCAAAACGCAGCTATCTAACAGAACGGTTGTCAATGTGTGCACTCAACTTCCAGAGTTAAACCGGTGTGTGGATTCAGCAGTCTGCAAACACTTTCTCTGCAGAGTCCCCAAACAGGCGTTTTCAGCCCATTACCGGCATATGGAAGAAACAGCAGTAAGCACAGGGAAATATCTGCTTCTAAATCCAAAACGCAGCTATCTAACAGAACGGTTGTCAATGTGTGCACTCAACTTCCAGAGTTAAACCCGTGTGTGGATTCAGCAGTCTGCAAACACTTTCTCTGCAGAGTCCCCAAACAGGCGTTTTCAGCCCATTACCGGCATATGGAAGCAACAGCAGTAAGCACAGGGAAATATCTGCTTCTAAATCCAAAACGCAGCTATCTAACAGAACGATTGTCAATGTGTGCACTCAACTTCCAGAGTTAAACCGGTGTGTGGATTCAGCAGTCTGCAAACACTTTCTCTGCAGAGTCCCCAAACAGGCGTTTTCAGCCCATTACCGGCATATGGAAGAAACAGCAGTAAGCACAGGGAAATATCTGCTTCTAAATCCAAAACGCAGCTATCTAACAGAACGGTTGTCAATGTGTGCACTCAACTTCCAGAGTTAAACCCGTGTGTGTATTCAGCAGTCTGCAAACACTTTCTCTGCAGAGTCCCAAAACAGGCGTTTTCAGCCCATTACCGGCATATGGAAGAAACAGCAGTAAGCACAGGGAAATATCTGCTTCTAAATCCAAAACGCAGCTATCTAACAGAACGGTTGTCAATGTGTGCACTCAACTTCCAGAGTTAAACCCGTGTGTGGATTCAGCAGTCTGCAAACACTTTCTCTGCAGAGTCCCAAAACAGGCGTTTTCAGCCCATTACCGGCATATGGAAGAAACAGCAGTAAGCACAGGGAAATATCTGCTTCTAAATCCAAAACGCAGCTATCTAACAGAACGGTTGTCAATGTGTGCACTCAACTTCCAGAGTTAAACCCGTGTGTGTATTCAGCAGTCTGCAAACACTTTCTCTGCAGAGTCCCAAAACAGGCGTTTTCAGCCCATTACCGGCATATGGAAGAAACAGCAGTAAGCCCAGGGAAATATCTGCTTCTAATTCCAAAACGCAGCTATCTACCAGAACGGTTGTCAATGCGTGCACTCAACTTCCAGAGTTAAACCCGTGTGTGGATTCAGCAGTCTGCAAACACTTTCTCTGCAGAGTCCCAAAACAGGCGTTTTCAGCCCATTACCGGCATATGGAAGAAACAGCAGTAAGCACAGGGAAATATCTGCTTCTAAATCCAAAACGCAGCTATCTAACAGAACGGTTGTCAATGTGTGCACTCAACTTCCAGAGTTAAACCCGTGTGTGGATTCAGCAGTCTGCAAACACTTTCTCTGCAGAGTCCCAAAACAGGCGTTTTCAGCCCATTACCGGCATATGGAAGAAACAGCAGTAAGCACAGGGAAATATCTGCTTCTAAATCCAAAACGCAGCTATCTAACAGAACGGTTGTCAATGTGTGCACTCAACTTCCAGAGTTAAACCCGTGTGTGGATTCAGCAGTCTGCAAACAGTTTCTCTGCAGAGTCCCAAAACAGGCGTTTTCACTCCATTACCGGCATATGGAAGAAACAGCAGTAAGCACAGGGAAATATCTGCTTCTAACTCCAAAACGCAGCTATCTAACAGAACGGTTGTCAATGTGTGCACTCAACTTCCAGAGTTAAACCCGTGTGTGGATTCAGCAGTCTGCAAACACTTTCTCTGCAGAGTCCCAAAACAGGCGTTTTCAGCCCATGACCGGCATATGGAAGCAACAGCAGTAAGCACAGGGAAATATCTGCTTCTAAATCCAAAACGCAGCTATCTAACAGAACGGTTGTCAATGTGTGCACTCAACTTCCAGAGTTAAACCCGTGTGTGTATTCAGCAGTCTGCAAACACTTTCTCTGCAGAGTCCCAAAACAGGCGTTTTCAGCCCATTACCGGCATATGGAAGCAACAGCAGTAAGCACAGGGAAATATCTGCTTCTAAATCCAAAACGCAGCTATCTAACAGAACGGTTGTCAATGTGTGCACTCAACTTCCAGAGTTAAACCCGTGTGTGGATTCAGCAGTCTGCAAACAGTTTCTCTGCAGAGTCCCAAAACAGGCGTTTTCAGCCCATTACCGGCATATGGAAGCAACAGCAGTAAGCAAAGGGAAATATCTGCTTCTAACTCCAAAACGCAGCTATCTAACAGAACGGTTGTCAATGTGTGCACTCAACTTCCAGAGTTAAACCCGTGTGTGGATTCAGCAGTCTGTAAACACTTTCTCTGCAGAGTCCCAAAACAGGCGTTTTCAGCCCATGACCGGCATATGGAAGCAACAGCAGTAAGCACAGGGAAATATCTGCTTCTAAATCCAAAACGCAGCTATCTAACAGAACGGTTGTCAATGTGTGCACTCAACTTCCAGAGTTAAACCCGTGTGTGTATTCAGCAGTCTGCAAACACTTTCTCTGCAGAGTCCCAAAACAGGCGTTTTCAGCCCATTACCGGCATATGGAAGAAACAGCAGTAAGCACAGGGAAATATCTGCTTCTAAATCCAAAACGCAGCTATCTAACAGAACGGTTGTCAATGTGTGCACTCAACTTCCAGAGTTAAACCCGTGTGTGGATTCAGCAGTCTGCAAACACTTTCTCTGCAGAGTCCCCAAACAGGCGTTTTCAGCCCATTACCGGCATATGGAAGAAACAGCAGTAAGCACAGGGAAATATCTGCTTCTAAATCCAAAACGCAGCTATCTAACAGAACGGTTGTCAATGTGTGCACTCAACTTCCAGAGTTAAACCCGTGTGTGGATTCAGCAGTCTGCAAACAGTTTCTCTGCAGAGTCCCAAAACAGGCGTTTTCAGCCCATTACCGGCATATGGAAGCAACAGCAGTAAGCACAGGGAAATATCTGCTTCTAAATCCAAAACGCAGCTATCTAACAGAACGGTTGTCAATGTGTGCACTCAACTTCCAGAGTTAAACCCGTGTGTGGATTCAGCAGTCTGCAAACACTTTCTCTGCAGAGTCCCAAAACAGGCGTTTTCAGCCCATTACCGGCATATGGAAGAAACAGCAGTAAGCACAGGGAAATATCTGCTTCTAAATCCAAAACGCAGCTATCTAACAGAACGGTTGTCAATGTGTGCACTCAACTTCCAGAGTTAAACCCGTGTGTGGATTCAGCAGTCTGCAAACAGTTTCTCTGCAGAGTCCCAAAACAGGCGTTTTCAGCCCATTACCGGCATATGGAAGCAACAGCAGTAAGCACAGGGAAATATCTGCTTCTAAATCCAAAACGCAGCTATCTAACAGAACGGTTGTCAATGTGTGCACTCAACTTCCAGAGTTAAACCCGTGTGTGGATTCAGCAGTCTGCAAACACTTTCTCTGCAGAGTCCCCAAACAGGCGTTTTCAGCCCATTACCGGCATATGGAAGCAACAGCAGTAAGCACAGGGAAATATCTGCTTCTAAATCCAAAACGCAGCTATCTAACAGAACGATTGTCAATGTGTGCACTCAACTTCCAGAGTTAAACCGGTGTGTGGATTCAGCAGTCTGCAAACACTTTCTCTGCAGAGTCCCCAAACAGGCGTTTTCAGCCCATTACCGGCATATGGAAGAAACAGCAGTAAGCACAGGGAAATATCTGCTTCTAAATCCAAAACGTAGCTATCTAACAGAACGGTTGTCAATGTGTGCACTCAACTTCCAGAGTTAAACCCGTGTGTGTATTCAGCAGTCTGCAAACACTTTCTCTGCAGAGTCCCAAAACAGGCGTTTTCAGCCCATTACCGGCATATGGAAGCAACAGCAGTAAGCACAGGGAAATATCTGCTTCTAAATCCAAAACGCAGCTATCTAACAGAACGGTTGTCAATGTGTGCACTCAACTTCCAGAGTTAAACCCGTGTGTGGATTCAGCAGTCTGCAAACACTTTCTCTGCAGAGTCCCCAAACAGGCGTTTTCAGCCCATTACCGGCATATGGAAGCAACAGCAGTAAGCACAGGGAAATATCTGCTTCTAAATCCAAAACGCAGCTATCTAACAGAACGATTGTCAATGTGTGCACTCAACTTCCAGAGTTAAACCGGTGTGTGGATTCAGCAGTCTGCAAACACTTTCTCTGCAGAGTCCCCAAACAGGCGTTTTCAGCCCATTACCGGCATATGGAAGAAACAGCAGTAAGCACAGGGAAATATCTGCTTCTAAATCCAAAACGCAGCTATCTAACAGAACGGTTGTCAATGTGTGCACTCAACTTCCAGAGTTAAACCCGTGTGTGTATTCAGCAGTCTGCAAACACTTTCTCTGCAGAGTCCCAAAACAGGCGTTTTCAGCCCATTACCGGCATATGGAAGAAACAGCAGTAAGCACAGGGAAATATCTGCTTCTAAATCCAAAACGCAGCTATCTAACAGAACGGTTGTCAATGTGTGCACTCAACTTCCAGAGTTAAACCCGTGTGTGTATTCAGCAGTCTGCAAACACTTTCTCTGCAGAGTCCCAAAACAGGCGTTTTCAGCCCATTACCGGCATATGGAAGAAACAGCAGTAAGCACAGGGAAATATCTGCTTCTAAATCCAAAACGCAGCTATCTAACAGAACGGTTGTCAATGTGTGCACTCAACTTCCAGAGTTAAACCCGTGTGTGGATTCAGCAGTCTGCAAACACTTTCTCTGCAGAGTCCCAAAACAGGCGTTTTCAGCCCATTACCGGCATATGGAAGAAACAGCAGTAAGCACAGGGAAATATCTGCTTCTAAATCCAAAACGCAGCTATCTAACAGAACGGTTGTCAATGTGTGCACTCAACTTCCAGAGTTAAACCGGTGTGTGGATTCAGCAGTCTGCAAACACTTTCTCTGCAGAGTCCCCAAACAGGCGTTTTCAGCCCATTACCGGCATATGGAAGAAACAGCAGTAAGCACAGGGAAATATCTGCTTCTAAATCCAAAACGCAGCTATCTAACAGAACGGTTGTCAATGTGTGCACTCAACTTCCAGAGTTAAACCCGTGTGTGGATTCAGCAGTCTGCAAACACTTTCTCTGCAGAGTCCCCAAACAGGCGTTTTCAGCCCATTACCGGCATATGGAAGCAACAGCAGTAAGCACAGGGAAATATCTGCTTCTAAATCCAAAACGCAGCTATCTAACAGAACGATTGTCAATGTGTGCACTCAACTTCCAGAGTTAAACCGGTGTGTGGATTCAGCAGTCTGCAAACACTTTCTCTGCAGAGTCCCCAAACAGGCGTTTTCAGCCCATTACCGGCATATGGAAGAAACAGCAGTAAGCACAGGGAAATATCTGCTTCTAAATCCAAAACGCAGCTATCTAACAGAACGGTTGTCAATGTGTGCACTCAACTTCCAGAGTTAAACCCGTGTGTGTATTCAGCAGTCTGCAAACACTTTCTCTGCAGAGTCCCAAAACAGGCGTTTTCAGCCCATTACCGGCATATGGAAGAAACAGCAGTAAGCACAGGGAAATATCTGCTTCTAAATCCAAAACGCAGCTATCTAACAGAACGGTTGTCAATGTGTGCACTCAACTTCCAGAGTTAAACCCGTGTGTGGATTCAGCAGTCTGCAAACACTTTCTCTGCAGAGTCCCAAAACAGGCGTTTTCAGCCCATTACCGGCATATGGAAGAAACAGCAGTAAGCACAGGGAAATATCTGCTTCTAAATCCAAAACGCAGCTATCTAACAGAACGGTTGTCAATGTGTGCACTCAACTTCCAGAGTTAAACCCGTGTGTGGATTCAGCAGTCTGCAAACACTTTCTCTGCAGAGTCCCAAAACAGGCGTTTTCAGCCCATTACCGGCATATGGAAGAAACAGCAGTAAGCACAGGGAAATATCTGCTTCTAAATCCAAAACGCAGCTATCTAACAGAACGGTTGTCAATGTGTGCACTCAACTTCCAGAGTTAAACCGGTGTGTGGATTCAGCAGTCTGCAAACACTTTCTCTGCAGAGTCCCCAAACAGGCGTTTTCAGCCCATTACCGGCATATGGAAGAAACAGCAGTAAGCACAGGGAAATATCTGCTTCTAAATCCAAAACGCAGCTATCTAACAGAACGGTTGTCAATGTGTGCACTCAACTTCCAGAGTTAAACCCGTGTGTGGATTCAGCAGTCTGCAAACACTTTCTCTGCAGAGTCCCAAAACAGGCGTTTTCAGCCCATTACCGGCATATGGAAGAAACAGCAGTAAGCACAGGGAAATATCTGCTTCTAAATCCAAAACGCAGCTATCTAACAGAACGGTTGTCAATGTGTGCACTCAACTTCCAGAGTTAAACCCGTGTGTGGATTCAGCAGTCTGCAAACACTTTCTCTGCAGAGTCCCAAAACAGGCGTTTTCAGCCCATTACCGGCATATGGAAGAAACAGCAGTAAGCACAGGGAAATATCTGCTTCTAAATCCAAAACGCAGCTATCTAACAGAACGGTTGTCAATGTGTGCACTCAACTTCCAGAGTTAAACCCGTGTGTGTATTCAGCAGTCTGCAAACACTTTCTCTGCAGAGTCCCAAAACAGGCGTTTTCAGCCCATTACCGGCATATGGAAGAAACAGCAGTAAGCCCAGGGAAATATCTGCTTCTAATTCCAAAACGCAGCTATCTACCAGAACGGTTGTCAATGCGTGCACTCAACTTCCAGAGTTAAACCCGTGTGTGGATTCAGCAGTCTGCAAACACTTTCTCTGCAGAGTCCCAAAACAGGCGTTTTCAGCCCATTACCGGCATATGGAAGAAACAGCAGTAAGCACAGGGAAATATCTGCTTCTAAATCCAAAACGCAGCTATCTAACAGAACGGTTGTCAATGTGTGCACTCAACTTCCAGAGTTAAACCCGTGTGTGGATTCAGCAGTCTGCAAACACTTTCTCTGCAGAGTCCCAAAACAGGCGTTTTCAGCCCATTACCGGCATATGGAAGAAACAGCAGTAAGCACAGGGAAATATCTGCTTCTAAATCCAAAACGCAGCTATCTAACAGAACGGTTGTCAATGTGTGCACTCAACTTCCAGAGTTAAACCCGTGTGTGGATTCAGCAGTCTGCAAACACTTTCTCTGCAGAGTCCCAAAACAGGCGTTTTCAGCCCATTACCGGCATATGGAAGAAACAGCAGTAAGCACAGGGAAATATCTGCTTCTAAATCCAAAACGCAGCTATCTAACAGAACGGTTGTCAATGTGTGCACTCAACTTCCAGAGTTAAACCCGTGTGTGGATTCAGCAGTCTGCAAACACTTTCTCTGCAGAGTCCCAAAACAGGCGTTTTCAGCCCATTACCGGCATATGGAAGCAACAGCAGTAAGCACAGGGAAATATCTGCTTCTAAATCCAAAACGCAGCTATCTAACAGAACGGTTGTCAATGTGTGCACTCAACTTCCAGAGTTAAACCCGTGTGTGGATTCAGCAGTCTGCAAACACTTTCTCTGCAGAGTCCCAAAACAGGCGTTTTCAGCCCATTACCGGCATATGGAAGCAACAGCAGTAAGCACAGGGAAATATCTGCTTCTAAATCCAAAACGCAGCTATCTAACAGAACGGTTGTCAATGTGTGCACTCAACTTCCAGAGTTAAACCCGTGTGTGGATTCAGCAGTCTGCAAACAGTTTCTCTGCAGAGTCCCAAAACAGGCGTTTTCAGCCCATTACCGGTATATGGAAGCAACAGCAGTAAGCAAAGGGAAATATCTGCTTCTAACTCCAAAACGCAGCTATCTAACAGAACGGTTGTCAATGTGTGCACTCAACTTCCAGAGTTAAACCCGTGTGTGGATTCAGCAGTCTGTAAACACTTTCTCTGCAGAGTCCCAAAACAGGCGTTTTCAGCCCATGACCGGCATATGGAAGCAACAGCAGTAAGCACAGGGAAATATCTGCTTCTAAATCCAAAACGCAGCTATCTAACAGAACGGTTGTCAATGTGTGCACTCAACTTCCAGAGTTAAACCCGTGTGTGGATTCAGCAGTCTGCAAACACTTTCTCTGCAGAGTCCCCAAACAGGCGTTTTCAGCCCATTACCGGCATATGGAAGCAACAGCAGTAAGCACAGGGAAATATCTGCTTCTAAATCCAAAACGCAGCTATCTAACAGAACGATTGTCAATGTGTGCACTCAACTTCCAGAGGTAAACCGGTGTGTGGATTCAGCAGTCTGCAAACACTTTCTCTGCAGAGTCCCCAAACAGGCGTTTTCAGCCCATTACCGGCATATGGAAGAAACAGCAGTAAGCACAGGGAAATATCTGCTTCTAAATCCAAAACGCAGCTATCTAACAGAACGGTTGTCAATGTGTGCACTCAACTTCCAGAGTTAAACCCGTGTGTGGATTCAGCAGTCTGCAAACACTTTCTCTGCAGAGTCCCAAAACAGGCGTTTTCAGCCCATTACCGGCATATGGAAGAAACAGCAGTAAGCACAGGGAAATATCTGCTTCTAAATCCAAAACGCAGCTATCTAACAGAACGGTTGTCAATGTGTGCACTCAACTTCCAGAGTTAAACCCGTGTGTGGATTCAGCAGTCTGCAAACAGTTTCTCTGCAGAGTCCCAAAACAGGCTTTTTCAGCCAATTACCGGCATATGGAAGCAACAGCAGTAAGCACAGGGAAATATCTGCTTCTAAATCCAAAACGCAGCTATCTAACAGAACGGTTGTCAATGTGTGCACTCAACTTCCAGAGTTAAACCCGTGTGTGGATTCAGCAGTCTGCAAACACTTTCTCTGCAGAGTCCCCAAACAGGCGTTTTCAGCCCATTACCGGCATATGGAAGCAACAGCAGTAAGCACAAGGAAATATCTGCTTCTAAATCCAAAACGCAGCTATCTAACAGAACGATTGTCAATGTGTGCACTCAACTTCCAGAGTTAAACCGGTGTGTGGATTCAGCAGTCTGCAAACACTTTCTCTGCAGAGTCCCCAAACAGGCGTTTTCAGCCCATTACCGGCATATGGAAGAAACAGCAGTAAGCACAGGGAAATATCTGCTTCTAAATCCAAAACGCAGCTATCTAACAGAACGGTTGTCAATGTGTGCACTCAACTTCCAGAGTTAAACCCGTGTGTGGATTCAGCAGTCTGCAAACACTTTCTCTGCAGAGTCCAAAAACAGGCGTTTTCAGCCCATTACCGGCATATGGAAGAAACAGCAGTAAGCACAGGGAAATATCTGCTTCTAAATCCAAAACGCAGCTATCTAACAGAACGGTTGTCAATGTGTGCACTCAACTTCCAGAGTTAAACCCGTGTGTGGATTCAGCAGTCTGCAAACACTTTCTCTGCAGAGTCCCAAAACAGGCGTTTTCAGCCCATTACCGGCATATGGAAGAAACAGCAGTAAGCACAGGGAAATATCTGCTTCTAAATCCAAAACGCAGCTATCTAACAGAACGGTTGTCAATGTGTGCACTCAACTTCCAGAGTTAAACCCGTGTGTGGATTCAGCAGTCTGCAAACACTTTCTCTGCAGAGTCCCAAAACAGGCGTTTTCAGCCCATTACCGGCATATGGAAGAAACAGCAGTAAGCACAGGGAAATATCTGCTTCTAAATCCAAAACGCAGCTATCTAACAGAACGGTTGTCAATGTGTGCACTCAACTTCCGGAGTTAAACCCGTGTGTGGATTCAGCAGTCTGCAAACACTTTCTCTGCAGAGTCCCAAAACAGGCGTTTTCAGCCCATTACCGGCATATGGAAGAAACAGCAGTAAGCACAGGGAAATATCTGCTTCTAAATCCAAAACGCAGCTATCTAACAGAACGGTTGTCAATGTGTGCACTCAACTTCCAGAGTTAAACCCGTGTGTGGATTCAGCAGTCTGCAAACACTTTCTCTGCAGAGTCCCAAAACAGGCGTTTTCAGCCCATTACCGGCATATGGAAGAAGCAGCAGTAAGCACAGGGAAATATCTGCTTCTAAATCCAAAACGCAGCTATCTAACAGAACGGTTGTCAATGTGTGCACTCAACTTCCAGAGTTAAACCCGTGTGTGGATTCAGCAGTCTGCAAACACTTTCTCTGCAGAGTCCCAAAACAGGCGTTTTCAGCCCATTACCGGCATATGGAAGAAACAGCAGTAAGCACAGGGAAATATCTGCTTCTAAATCCAAAACGCAGCTATCTAACAGAACGGTTGTCAATGTGTGCACTCAACTTCCAGAGTTAAACCCGTGTGTGGATTCAGCAGTCTGCAAACAGTTTCTCTGCAGAGTCCCAAAACAGGCGTTTTCAGCCCATTACCGGCATATGGAAGCAACAGCAGTAAGCACAGGGAAATATCTGCTTCTAAATCCAAAACGCAGCTATCTAACAGAACGGTTGTCAATGTGTGCACTCAACTTCCAGAGTTAAACCCGTGTGTGGATTCAGCAGTCTGCAAACAGTTTCTCTGCAGATTCCCAAAACAGGCGTTTTCAGCCCATTACCGGCATATGGAAGCAACAGCAGTAAGCACAGGGAAATATCTGCTTCTAAATCCAAAACGCAGCTATCTAACAGAACGGTTGTCAATGTGTGCACTCAACTTCCAGAGTTAAACCCGTGTGTGGATTCAGCAGTCTGCAAACACTTTCTCTGCAGAGTCCCAAAACAGGCGTTTTCAGCCCATTACCGGCATATGGAAGCAACAGCAGTAAGCACAGGGAAATATCTGCTTCTAAATCCAAAACGCAGCTATCTAACAGAACGGTTGTCAATGTGTGCACTCAACTTCCAGAGTTAAACCCGTGTGTGTATTCAGCAGTCTGCAAACACTTTCTCTGCAGAGTCCCAAAACAGGCGTTTTCAGCCCATTACCGGCATATGGAAGAAACAGCAGTAAGCACAGGGAAATATCTGCTTCTAAATCCAAAACGCAGCTATCTAACAGAACGGTTGTCAATGTGTGCACTCAACTTCCAGAGTTAAACCCGTGTGTGTATTCAGCAGTCTGCAAACACTTTCTCTGCAGAGTCCCCAAACAGGCGTTTTCAGCCCATTACCGGCATATGGAAGCAACAGCAGTAAGCACAGGGAAATATCTGCTTCTAAATCCAAAACGCAGCTATCTAACAGAACGATTGTCAATGTGTGCACTCAACTTCCAGAGTTAAACCGGTGTGTGGATTCAGCAGTCTGCAAACACTTTCTCTGCAGAGTCCCCAAACAGGCGTTTTCAGCCCATTACCGGCATATGGAAGAAACAGCAGTAAGCACAGGGAAATATCTGCTTCTAAATCCAAAACGCAGCTATCTAACAGAACGGTTGTCAATGTGTGCACTCAACTTCCAGAGTTAAACCCGTGTGTGTATTCAGCAGTCTGCAAACACTTTCTCTGCAGAGTCCCAAAACAGGCGTTTTCAGCCCATTACCGGCATATGGAAGAAACAGCAGTAAGCACAGGGAAATATCTGCTTCTAAATCCAAAACGCAGCTATCTAACAGAACGGTTGTCAATGTGTGCACTCAACTTCCAGAGTTAAACCCGTGTGTGTATTCAGCAGTCTGCAAACACTTTCTCTGCAGAGTCCCAAAACAGGCGTTTTCAGCCCATTACCGGCATATGGAAGAAACAGCAGTAAGCACAGGGAAATATCTGCTTCTAAATCCAAAACGCAGCTATCTAACAGAACGGTTGTCAATGTGTGCACTCAACTTCCAGAGTTAAACCCGTGTGTGGATTCAGCAGTCTGCAAACACTTTCTCTGCAGAGTCCCAAAACAGGCGTTTTCAGCCCATTACCGGCATATGGAAGAAACAGCAGTAAGCACAGGGAAATATCTGCTTCTAAATCCAAAACGCAGCTATCTAACAGAACGGTTGTCAATGTGTGCACTCAACTTCCAGAGTTAAACCGGTGTGTGGATTCAGCAGTCTGCAAACACTTTCTCTGCAGAGTCCCCAAACAGGCGTTTTCAGCCCATTACCGGCATATGGAAGAAACAGCAGTAAGCACAGGGAAATATCTGCTTCTAAATCCAAAACGCAGCTATCTAACAGAACGGTTGTCAATGTGTGCACTCAACTTCCAGAGTTAAACCCGTGTGTGGATTCAGCAGTCTGCAAACACTTTCTCTGCAGAGTCCCCAAACAGGCGTTTTCAGCCCATTACCGGCATATGGAAGCAACAGCAGTAAGCACAGGGAAATATCTGCTTCTAAATCCAAAACGCAGCTATCTAACAGAACGATTGTCAATGTGTGCACTCAACTTCCAGAGTTAAACCGGTGTGTGGATTCAGCAGTCTGCAAACACTTTCTCTGCAGAGTCCCCAAACAGGCGTTTTCAGCCCATTACCGGCATATGGAAGAAACAGCAGTAAGCACAGGGAAATATCTGCTTCTAAATCCAAAACGCAGCTATCTAACAGAACGGTTGTCAATGTGTGCACTCAACTTCCAGAGTTAAACCCGTGTGTGTATTCAGCAGTCTGCAAACACTTTCTCTGCAGAGTCCCAAAACAGGCGTTTTCAGCCCATTACCGGCATATGGAAGAAACAGCAGTAAGCACAGGGAAATATCTGCTTCTAAATCCAAAACGCAGCTATCTAACAGAACGGTTGTCAATGTGTGCACTCAACTTCCAGAGTTAAACCCGTGTGTGGATTCAGCAGTCTGCAAACACTTTCTCTGCAGAGTCCCAAAACAGGCGTTTTCAGCCCATTACCGGCATATGGAAGAAACAGCAGTAAGCACAGGGAAATATCTGCTTCTAACTCCAAAACGCAGCTATCTAACAGAACGGTTGTCAATGTGTGCACTCAACTTCGAGAGTTAAACCCGTGTGTGGATTCAGCAGTCTGCAAACACTTTCTCTGCAGAGTCCCAAAACAGGCGTTTTCAGCCCATTACCGGCATATGGAAGAAACAGCAGTAAGCACAGGGAAATATCTGCTTCTAAATCCAAAACGCAGCTATCTAACAGAACGGTTGTCAATGTGTGCACTCAACTTCCAGAGTTAAA
The DNA here is from genome assembly GCF_030222135.1 of Aotus nancymaae. Lineage (NCBI taxonomy): Eukaryota > Metazoa > Chordata > Mammalia > Primates > Aotidae > Aotus > Aotus nancymaae. Next base: position 21,891 of record NW_026989122.1, read on the forward strand.
CCGGTGTGTGGATTCAGCAGTCTGCAAACACTTTCTCTGCAGAGTCCCCAAACAGGCGTTTTCAGCCCATTACCGGCATATGGAAGAAACAGCAGTAAGCACAGGGAAATATCTGCTTCTAAATCCAAAACGCAGCTATCTAACAGAACGGTTGTCAATGTGTGCACTCAACTTCCAGAGTTAAACCCGTGTGTGGATTCAGCAGTCTGCAAACACTTTCTCTGCAGAGTCCCAAAACAGGCGTTTTCAGCCCATTACCGGCATATGGAAGAAACAGCAGTAAGCACAGGGAAATATCTGCTTCTAAATCCAAAACGCAGCTATCTAACAGAACGGTTGTCAATGTGTGCACTCAACTTCCAGAGTTAAACCCGTGTGTGGATTCAGCAGTCTGCAAACACTTTCTCTGCAGAGTCCCAAAACAGGCGTTTTCAGCCCATTACCGGCATATGGAAGAAACAGCAGTAAGCACAGGGAAATATCTGCTTCTAAATCCAAAACGCAGCTATCTAACAGAACGGTTGTCAATGTGTGCACTCAACTTCCAGAGTTAAACCCGTGTGTGTATTCAGCAGTCTGCAAACACTTTCTCTGCAGAGTCCCAAAACAGGCGTTTTCAGCCCATTACCGGCATATGGAAGAAACAGCAGTAAGCCCAGGGAAATATCTGCTTCTAATTCCAAAACGCAGCTATCTACCAGAACGGTTGTCAATGCGTGCACTCAACTTCCAGAGTTAAACCCGTGTGTGGATTCAGCAGTCTGCAAACACTTTCTCTGCAGAGTCCCAAAACAGGCGTTTTCAGCCCATTACCGGCATATGGAAGAAACAGCAGTAAGCACAGGGAAATATCTGCTTCTAAATCCAAAACGCAGCTATCTAACAGAACGGTTGTCAATGTGTGCACTCAACTTCCAGAGTTAAACCCGTGTGTGGATTCAGCAGTCTGCAAACACTTTCTCTGCAGAGTCCCAAAACAGGCGTTTTCAGCCCATTACCGGCATATGGAAGAAACAGCAGTAAGCACAGGGAAATATCTGCTTCTAAATCCAAAACGCAGCTATCTAACAGAACGGTTGTCAATGTGTGCACTCAACTTCCAGAGTTAAACCCGTGTGTGGATTCAGCAGTCTGCAAACAGTTTCTCTGCAGAGTCCCAAAACAGGCGTTTTCACTCCATTACCGGCATATGGAAGAAACAGCAGTAAGCACAGGGAAATATCTGCTTCTAAATCCAAAACGCAGCTATCTAACAGAACGGTTGTCAATGTGTGCACTCAACTTCCAGAGTTAAACCCGTGTGTGGATTCAGCAGTCTGCAAACACTTTCTCTGCAGAGTCCCAAAACAGGCGTTTTCAGCCCATTACCGGCATATGGAAGCAACAGCAGTAAGCACAGGGAAATATCTGCTTCTAAATCCAAAACGCAGCTATCTAACAGAACGGTTGTCAATGTGTGCACTCAACTTCCAGAGTTAAACCCGTGTGTGGATTCAGCAGTCTGCAAACACTTTCTCTGCAGAGTCCCAAAACAGGCGTTTTCAGCCCATTACCGGCATATGGAAGCAACAGCAGTAAGCACAGGGAAATATCTGCTTCTAAATCCAAAACGCAGCTATCTAACAGAACGGTTGTCAATGTGTGCACTCAACTTCCAGAGTTAAACCCGTGTGTGGATTCAGCAGTCTGCAAACAGTTTCTCTGCAGAGTCCCAAAACAGGCGTTTTCAGCCCATTACCGGCATATGGAAGCAACAGCAGTAAGCAAAGGGAAATATCTGCTTCTAACTCCAAAACGCAGCTATCTAACAGAACGGTTGTCAATGTGTGCACTCAACTTCCAGAGTTAAACCCGTGTGTGGATTCAGCAGTCTGTAAACACTTTCTCTGCAGAGTCCCAAAACAGGCGTTTTCAGCCCATGACCGGCATATGGAAGCAACAGCAGTAAGCACAGGGAAATATCTGCTTCTAAATCCAAAACGCAGCTATCTAACAGAACGGTTGTCAATGTGTGCACTCAACTTCCAGAGTTAAACCCGTGTGTGGATTCAGCAGTCTGCAAACACTTTCTCTGCAGAGTCCCCAAACAGGCGTTTTCAGCCCATTACCGGCATATGGAAGCAACAGCAGTAAGCACAGGGAAATATCTGCTTCTAAATCCAAAACGCAGCTATCTAACAGAACGATTGTCAATGTGTGCACTCAACTTCCAGAGGTAAACCGGTGTGTGGATTCAGCAGTCTGCAAACACTTTCTCTGCAGAGTCCCCAAACAGGCGTTTTCAGCCCATTACCGGCATATGGAAGAAACAGCAGTAAGCACAGGGAAATATCTGCTTCTAAATCCAAAACGCAGCTATCTAACAGAACGGTTGTCAATGTGTGCACTCAACTTCCAGAGTTAAACCCGTGTGTGGATTCAGCAGTCTGCAAACACTTTCTCGGCAGAGTCCCAAAACAGGCGTTTTCAGCCCATTACCGGCATATGGAAGAAACAGCAGTAAGCACAGGGAAATATCTGCTTCTAAATCCAAAACGCAGCTATCTAACAGAACGGTTGTCAATGTGTGCACTCAACTTCCAGAGTTAAACCCGTGTGTGGATTCAGCAGTCTGCAAACAGTTTCTCTGCAGAGTCCCAAAACAGGCTTTTTCAGCCCATTACCGGCATATGGAAGCAACAGCAGTAAGCACAGGGAAATATCTGCTTCTAAATCCAAAACGCAGCTATCTAACAGAACGGTTGTCAATGTGTGCACTCAACTTCCAGAGTTAAACCCGTGTGTGGATTCAGCAGTCTGCAAACACTTTCTCTGCAGAGTCCCCAAACAGGCGTTTTCAGCCCATTACCGGCATATGGAAGCAACAGCAGTAAGCACAAGGAAATATCTGCTTCTAAATCCAAAACGCAGCTATCTAACAGAACGATTGTCAATGTGTGCACTCAACTTCCAGAGTTAAACCGGTGTGTGGATTCAGCAGTCTGCAAACACTTTCTCTGCAGAGTCCCCAAACAGGCGTTTTCAGCCCATTACCGGCATATGGAAGAAACAGCAGTAAGCACAGGGAAATATCTGCTTCTAAATCCAAAACGCAGCTATCTAACAGAACGGTTGTCAATGTGTGCACTCAACTTCCAGAGTTAAACCCGTGTGTGGATTCAGCAGTCTGCAAACACTTTCTCTGCAGAGTCCAAAAACAGGCGTTTTCAGCCCATTACCGGCATATGGAAGAAACAGCAGTAAGCACAGGGAAATATCTGCTTCTAAATCCAAAACGCAGCTATCTAACAGAACGGTTGTCAACGTGTGCACTCAACTTCCAGAGTTAAACCCGTGTGTGGATTCAGCAGTCTGCAAACACTTTCTCTGCAGAGTCCCAAAACAGGCGTTTTCAGCCCATTACCGGCATATGGAAGAAACAGCAGTAAGCACAGGGAAATATCTGCTTCTAAATCCAAAACGCAGCTATCTAACAGAACGGTTGTCAATGTGTGCACTCAACTTCCAGAGTTAAACCCGTGTGTGGATTCAGCAGTCTGCAAACACTTTCTCTGCAGAGTCCCAAAACAGGCGTTTTCAGCCCATTACCGGCATATGGAAGAAACAGCAGTAAGCACAGGGAAATATCTGCTTCTAAATCCAAAACGCAGCTATCTAACAGAACGGTTGTCAATGTGTGCACTCAACTTCCGGAGTTAAACCCGTGTGTGGATTCAGCAGTCTGCAAACACTTTCTCTGCAGAGTCCCAAAACAGGCGTTTTCAGCCCATTACCGGCATATGGAAGAAACAGCAGTAAGCACAGGGAAATATCTGCTTCTAAATCCAAAACGCAGCTATCTAACAGAACGGTTGTCAATGTGTGCACTCAACTTCCAGAGTTAAACCCGTGTGTGGATTCAGCAGTCTGCAAACACTTTCTCTGCAGAGTCCCAAAACAGGCGTTTTCAGCCCATTACCGGCATATGGAAGAAGCAGCAGTAAGCACAGGGAAATATCTGCTTCTAAATCCAAAACGCAGCTATCTAACAGAACGGTTGTCAATGTGTGCACTCAACTTCCAGAGTTAAACCCGTGTGTGGATTCAGCAGTCTGCAAACACTTTCTCTGCAGAGTCCCCAAACAGGCGTTTTCAGCCCATTACCGGCATATGGAAGAAACAGCAGTAAGCACAGGGAAATATCTGCTTCTAAATCCAAAACGCAGCTATCTAACAGAACGGTTGTCAATGTGTGCACTCAACTTCCAGAGTTAAACCCGTGTGTGGATTCAGCAGTCTGCAAACAGTTTCTCTGCAGAGTCCCAAAACAGGCGTTTTCAGCCCATTACCGGCATATGGAAGCAACAGCAGTAAGCACAGGGAAATATCTGCTTCTAAATCCAAAACGCAGCTATCTAACAGAACGGTTGTCAATGTGTGCACTCAACTTCCAGAGTTAAACCCGTGTGTGGATTCAGCAGTCTGCAAACAGTTTCTCTGCAGATTCCCAAAACAGGCGTTTTCAGCCCATTACCGGCATATGGAAGCAACAGCAGTAAGCACAGGGAAATATCTGCTTCTAAATCCAAAACGCAGCTATCTAACAGAACGGTTGTCAATGTGTGCACTCAACTTCCAGAGTTAAACCCGTGTGTGGATTCAGCAGTCTGCAAACACTTTCTCTGCAGAGTCCCAAAACAGGCGTTTTCAGCCCATTACCGGCATATGGAAGCAACAGCAGTAAGCACAGGGAAATATCTGCTTCTAAATCCAAAACGCAGCTATCTAACAGAACGGTTGTCAATGTGTGCACTCAACTTCCAGAGTTAAACCCGTGTGTGTATTCAGCAGTCTGCAAACACTTTCTCTGCAGAGTCCCAAAACAGGCGTTTTCAGCCCATTACCGGCATATGGAAGAAACAGCAGTAAGCACAGGGAAATATCTGCTTCTAAATCCAAAACGCAGCTATCTAACAGAACGGTTGTCAATGTGTGCACTCAACTTCCAGAGTTAAACCCGTGTGTGGATTCAGCAGTCTGCAAACACTTTCTCTGCAGAGTCCCAAAACAGGCGTTTTCAGCCCATTACCGGCATATGGAAGAAACAGCAGTAAGCACAGGGAAATATCTGCTTCCAAATCCAAAACGCAGCTATCTAACAGAACGGTTGTCAATGTGTGCACTCAACTTCCAGAGTTAAACCCGTGTGTGTATTCAGCAGTCTGCAAACACTTTCTCTGCAGAGTCCCAAAACAGGCGTTTTCAGCCCATTACCGGCATATGGAAGAAACAGCAGTAAGCACAGGGAAATATCTGCTTCTAAATCCAAAACGCAGCTATCTACCAGAACGGTTGTCAATGTGTGCACTCAACTTCCAGAGTTAAACCCGTGTGTGGATTCAGCAGTCTGCAAACACTTTCTCTGCAGAGTCCCAAAACAGGCGTTTTCAGCCCATTACCGGCATATGGAAGCAACAGCAGTAAGCACAGGGAAATATCTGCTTCTAAATCCAAAACGCAGCTATCTAACAGAACGGTTGTCAATGTGTGCACTCAACTTCCAGAGTTAAACCCGTGTGTGGATTCAGCAGTCTGCAAACACTTTCTCTGCAGAGTCCCAAAACAGGCGTTTTCAGCCCATTACCGGCATATGGAAGAAACAGCAGTAAGCACAGGGAAATATCTGCTTCTAAATCCAAAACGCAGCTATCTAACAGAACGGTTGTCAATGTGTGCACTCAACTTCCAGAGTTAAACCCGTGTGTGGATTCAGCAGTCTGCAAACACTTTCTCTGCAGAGTCCCCAAACAGGCGTTTTCAGCCCATTACCGGCATATGGAAGAAACAGCAGTAAGCACAGGGAAATATCTGCTTCTAAATCCAAAACGCAGCTATCTAACAGAACGGTTGTCAATGTGTGCACTCAACTTCCAGAGTTAAACCCGTGTGTGGATTCAGCAGTCTGCAAACACTTTCTCTGCAGAGTCCCAAAACAGGCGTTTTCAGCCCATTACCGGCATATGGAAGAAACAGCAGTAAGCACAGGGAAATATCTGCTTCTAAATCCAAAACGCAGCTATCTAACAGAACGGTTGTCAATGTGTGCACTCAACTTCCAGAGTTAAACCCGTGTGTGGATTCAGCAGTCTGCAAACAGTTTCTCTGCAGAGTCCCAAAACAGGCGTTTTCAGCCCATTACCGGCATATGGAAGCAACAGCAGTAAGCACAGGGAAATATCTGCTTCTAAATCCAAAACGCAGCTATCTAACAGAACGGTTGTCAATGTGTGCACTCAACTTCCAGAGTTAAACCCGTGTGTGGATTCAGCAGTCTGCAAACACTTTCTCTGCAGAGTCCCAAAACAGGCGTTTTCAGCCCATTACCGGCATATGGAAGCAACAGCAGTAAGCACAGGGAAATATCTGCTTCTAAATCCAAAACGCAGCTATCTAACAGAACGGTTGTCAATGTGTGCACTCAACTTCCAGAGTTAAACCCGTGTGTGGATTCAGCAGTCTGCAAACACTTTCTCTGCAGAGTCCCCAAACAGGCGTTTTCAGCCCATTACCGGCATATGGAAGCAACAGCAGTAAGCACAGGGAAATATCTGCTTCTAAATCCAAAACGCAGCTATCTAACAGAACGATTGTCAATGTGTGCACTCAACTTCCAGAGTTAAACCGGTGTGTGGATTCAGCAGTCTGCAAACACTTTCTCTGCAGAGTCCCCAAACAGGCGTTTTCAGCCCATTACCGGCATATGGAAGAAACAGCAGTAAGCACAGGGAAATATCTGCTTCTAAATCCAAAACGCAGCTATCTAACAGAACGGTTGTCAATGTGTGCACTCAACTTCCAGAGTTAAACCCGTGTGTGTATTCAGCAGTCTGCAAACACTTTCTCTGCAGAGTCCCAAAACAGGCGTTTTCAGCCCATTACCGGCATATGGAAGCAACAGCAGTAAGCACAGGGAAATATCTGCTTCTAAATCCAAAACGCAGCTATCTAACAGAACGGTTGTCAATGTGTGCACTCAACTTCCAGAGTTAAACCCGTGTGTGGATTCAGCAGTCTGCAAACACTTTCTCTGCAGAGTCCCCAAACAGGCGTTTTCAGCCCATTACCGGCATATGGAAGCAACAGCAGTAAGCACAGGGAAATATCTGCTTCTAAATCCAAAACGCAGCTATCTAACAGAACGATTGTCAATGTGTGCACTCAACTTCCAGAGGTAAACCGGTGTGTGGATTCAGCAGTCTGCAAACACTTTCTCTGCAGAGTCCCCAAACAGGCGTTTTCAGCCCATTACCGGCATATGGAAGAAACAGCAGTAAGCCCAGGGAAATATCTGCTTCTAAATCCAAAACGCAGCTATCTAACAGAACGGTTGTCAATGTGTGCACTCAACTTCCAGAGTTAAACCCGTGTGTGGATTCAGCAGTCTGCAAACACTTTCTCTGCAGAGTCCCAAAACAGGCGTTTTCAGCCCATTACCGGCATATGGAAGAAACAGCAGTAAGCACAGGGAAATATCTGCTTCTAAATCCAAAACGCAGCTATCTAACAGAACGGTTGTCAATGTGTGCACTCAACTTCCAGAGTTAAACCCGTGTGTGGATTCAGCAGTCTGCAAACACTTTCTCTGCAGAGTCCCAAAACAGGCGTTTTCAGCCCATTACCGGCATATGGAAGAAACAGCAGTAAGCACAGGGAAATATCTGCTTCCAAATCCAAAACGCAGCTATCTAACAGAACGGTTGTCAATGTGTGCACTCAACTTCCAGAGTTAAACCCGTGTGTGTATTCAGCAGTCTGCAAACACTTTCTCTGCAGAGTTCCAAAACAGGCGTTTTCAGCCCATTACCGGCATATGGAAGAAACAGCAGTAAGCCCAGGGAAATATCTGCTTCTAAATCCAAAACGCAGCTATCTACCAGAACGGTTGTCAATGTGTGCACTCAACTTCCAGAGTTAAACCCGTGTGTGGATTCAGCAGTCTGCAAACACTTTCTCTGCAGAGTCCCAAAACAGGCGTTTTCAGCCCATTACCGGCATATGGAAGAAACAGCAGTAAGCCCAGGGAAATATCTGCTTCTAAATCCAAAACGCAGCTATCTAACAGAACGGTTGTCAATGTGTGCACTCAACTTCCAGAGTTAAACCCGTGTGTGGATTCAGCAGTCTGCAAACACTTTCTCTGCAGAGTCCCAAAACAGGCGTTTTCAGCCCATTACCGGCATATGGAAGAAACAGCAGTAAGCACAGGGAAATATCTGCTTCTAAATCCAAAACGCAGCTATCTAACAGAACGGTTGTCATTGTGTGCACTCAACTTCCAGAGTTAAACCCGTGTGTGGATTCAGCAGTCTGCAAACACTTTCTCTGCAGAGTCCCAAAACAGGCGTTTTCAGCCCATTACCGGCATATGGAAGAAACAGCAGTAAGCACAGGGAAATATCTGCTTCTAAATCCAAAACGCAGCTATCTAACAGAACGGTTGTCAATGTGTGCACTCAACTTCCAGAGTTAAACCCGTGTGTGGATTCAGCAGTCTGCAAACACTTTCTCTGCAGAGTCCCAAAACAGGCGTTTTCAGCCCATTACCGGCATATGGAAGCAACAGCAGTAAGCACAGGGAAATATCTGCTTCTAAATCCAAAACGCAGCTATCTAACAGAACGGTTGTCAATGTGTGCACTCAACTTCCAGAGTTAAACCCGTGTGTGGATTCAGCAGTCTGCAAACACTTTCTCTGCAGAGTCCCAAAACAGGCGTTTTCAGCCCATTGCCGGCATATGGAAGCAACAGCAGTAAGCACAGGGAAATATCTGCTTCTAAATCCAAAACGCAGCTATCTAACAGAACGGTTGTCAATGTGTGCACTCAACTTCCAGAGTTAAACCCGTGTGTGGATTCAGCAGTCTGCAAACAGTTTCTCTGCAGAGTCCCAAAACAGGCGTTTTCAGCCCATTACCGGCATATGGAAGCAACAGCAGTAAGCACAGGGAAATATCTGCTTCTAAATCCAAAACGCAGCTATCTAACAGAACGGTTGTCAATGTGTGCACTCAACTTCCAGAGTTAAACCCGTGTGTGGATTCAGCAGTCTGCAAACACTTTCTCTGCAGAGTCCCAAAACAGGCGTTTTCAGCCCATTACCGGCATATGGAAGCAACAGCAGTAAGCACAGGGAAATATCTGCTTCTAAATCCAAAACGCAGCTATCTAACAGAACGGTTGTCAATGTGTGCACTCAACTTCCAGAGTTAAACCCGTGTGTGTATTCAGCAGTCTGCAAACACTTTCTCTGCAGAGTCCCAAAACAGGCGTTTTCAGCCCATTACCGGCATATGGAAGAAACAGCAGTAAGCACAGGGAAATATCTGCTTCTAAATCCAAAACGCAGCTATCTAACAGAACGGTTGTCAATGTGTGCACTCAACTTCCAGAGTTAAACCCGTGTGTGTATTCAGCAGTCTGCAAACACTTTCTCTGCAGAGTCCCAAAACAGGCGTTTTCAGCCCATTACCGGCATATGGAAGAAACAGCAGTAAGCACAGGGAAATATCTGCTTCTAAATCCAAAACGCAGCTATCTAACAGAACGGTTGTCAATGTGTGCACTCAACTTCCAGAGTTAAACCCGTGTGTGGATTCAGCAGTCTGCAAACACTTTCTCTGCAGAGTCCCCAAACAGGCGTTTTCAGCCCATTACCGGCATATGGAAGCAACAGCAGTAAGCACAGGGAAATATCTGCTTCTAAATCCAAAACGCAGCTATCTAACAGAACGGTTGTCAATGTGTGCACTCAACTTCCAGAGTTAAACCCGTGTGTGGATTCAGCAGTCTGCAAACACTTTCTCTGCAGAGTCCCCAAACAGGCGTTTTCAGCCCATTACCGGCATATGGAAGAAACAGCAGTAAGCACAGGGAAATATCTGCTTCTAAATCCAAAACGCAGCTATCTAACAGAACGGTTGTCAATGTGTGCACTCAACTTCCAGAGTTAAACCCGTGTGTGGATTCAGCAGTCTGCAAACACTTTCTCTGCAGAGTCCCCAAACAGGCGTTTTCAGCCCATTACCGGCATATGGAAGCAACAGCAGTAAGCACAGGGAAATATCTGCTTCTAAATCCAAAACGCAGCTGTCTAACAGAACGATTGTCAATGTGTGCACTCAACTTCCAGAGTTAAACCGGTGTGTGGATTCAGCAGTCTGCAAACACTTTCTCTGCAGAGTCCCCAAACAGGCGTTTTCAGCCCATTACCGGCATATGGAAGAAACAGCAGTAAGCACAGGGAAATATCTGCTTCTAAATCCAAAACGCAGCTATCTAACAGAACGGTTGTCAATGTGTGCACTCAACTTCCAGAGTTAAACCCGTGTGTGTATTCAGCAGTCTGCAAACACTTTCTCTGCAGAGTCCCAAAACAGGCGTTTTCAGCCCATTACCGGCATATGGAAGAAACAGCAGTAAGCACAGGGAAATATCTGCTTCTAAATCCAAAACGCAGCTATCTAACAGAACGGTTGTCAATGTGTGCACTCAACTTCCAGAGTTAAACCCGTGTGTGGATTCAGCAGTCTGCAAACACTTTCTCTGCAGAGTCCCAAAACAGGCGTTTTCAGCCCATTACCGGCATATGGAAGAAACAGCAGTAAGCACAGGGAAATATCTGCTTCTAAATCCAAAACGCAGCTATCTAACAGAACGGTTGTCAATGTGTGCACTCAACTTCCAGAGTTAAACCCGTGTGTGTATTCAGCAGTCTGCAAACACTTTCTCTGCAGAGTCCCAAAACAGGCGTTTTCAGCCCATTACCGGCATAAGGAAGAAACAGCAGTAAGCCCAGGGAAATATCTGCTTCTAATTCCAAAACGCAGCTATCTACCAGAACGGTTGTCAATGCGTGCACTCAACTTCCAGAGTTAAACCCGTGTGTGGATTCAGCAGTCTGCAAACACTTTCTCTGCAGAGTCCCAAAACAGGCGTTTTCAGCCCATTACCGGCATATGGAAGAAACAGCAGTAAGCACAGGGAAATATCTGCTTCTAAATCCAAAACGCAGCTATCTAACAGAACGGTTGTCAATGTGTGCACTCAACTTCCAGAGTTAAACCCGTGTGTGGATTCAGCAGTCTGCAAACACTTTCTCTGCAGAGTCCCAAAACAGGCGTTTTCAGCCCATTACCGGCATATGGAAGCAACAGCAGTAAGCACAGGGAAATATCTGCTTCTAAATCCAAAACGCAGCTATCTAACAGAACGGTTGTCAATGTGTGCACTCAACTTCCAGAGTTAAACCCGTGTGTGGATTCAGCAGTCTGCAAACAGTTTCTCTGCAGAGTCCCAAAACAGGCGTTTTCACTCCATTACCGGCATATGGAAGAAACAGCAGTAAGCACAGGGAAATATCTGCTTCTAAATCCAAAACGCAGCTATCTAACAGAACGGTTGTCAATGTGTGCACTCAACTTCCAGAGTTAAACCCGTGTGTGGATTCAGCAGTCTGCAAACACTTTCTCTGCAGAGTCCCAAAACAGGCGTTTTCAGCCCATTACCGGCATATGGAAGCAACAGCAGTAAGCACAGGGAAATATCTGCTTCTAAATCCAAAACGCAGCTATCTAACAGAACGGTTGTCAATGTGTGCACTCAACTTCCAGAGTTAAACCCGTGTGTGGATTCAGCAGTCTGCAAACACTTTCTCTGCAGAGTCCCAAAACAGGCGTTTTCAGCCCATTACCGGCATATGGAAGCAACAGCAGTAAGCACAGGGAAATATCTGCTTCTAAATCCAAAACGCAGCTATCTAACAGAACGGTTGTCAATGTGTGCACTCAACTTCCAGAGTTAAACCCGTGTGTGGATTCAGCAGTCTGCAAACAGTTTCTCTGCAGAGTCCCAAAACAGGCGTTTTCAGCCCATTACCGGCATATGGAAGCAACAGCAGTAAGCAAAGGGAAATATCTGCTTCTAACTCCAAAACGCAGCTATCTAACAGAACGGTTGTCAATGTGTGCACTCAACTTCCAGAGTTAAACCCGTGTGTGGATTCAGCAGTCTGTAAACACTTTCTCTGCAGAGTCCCAAAACAGGCGTTTTCAGCCCATGACCGGCATATGGAAGCAACAGCAGTAAGCACAGGGAAATATCTGCTTCTAAATCCAAAACGCAGCTATCTAACAGAACGGTTGTCAATGTGTGCACTCAACTTCCAGAGTTAAACCCGTGTGTGTATTCAGCAGTCTGCAAACACTTTCTCTGCAGAGTCCCAAAACAGGCGTTTTCAGCCCATTACCGGCATATGGAAGAAACAGCAGTAAGCACAGGGAAATATCTGCTTCTAAATCCAAAACGCAGCTATCTAACAGAACGGTTGTCAATGTGTGCACTCAACTTCCAGAGTTAAACCCGTGTGTGGATTCAGCAGTCTGCAAACACTTTCTCTGCAGAGTCCCAAAACAGGCGTTTTCAGCCCATTACCGGCATATGGAAGAAACAGCAGTAAGCACAGGGAAATATCTGCTTCTAAATCCAAAACGCAGCTATCTAACAGAACGGTTGTCAATGTGTGCACTCAACTTCCAGAGTTAAACCCGTGTGTGGATTCAGCAGTCTGCAAACACTTTCTCTGCAGAGTCCCAAAACAGGCGTTTTCAGCCCATTACCGGCATATGGAAGCAACAGCAGTAAGCACAGGGAAATATCTGCTTCTAAATCCAAAACGCAGCTATCTAACAGAACGGTTGTCAATGTGTGCACTCAACTTCCAGAGTTAAACCCGTGTGTGGATTCAGCAGTCTGCAAACACTTTCTCTGCAGAGTCCCAAAACAGGCGTTTTCAGCCCATTACCGGCATATGGAAGAAACAGCAGTAAGCACAGGGAAATATCTGCTTCTAAATCCAAAACGCAGCTATCTAACAGAACGGTTGTCAATGTGTGCACTCAACTTCCAGAGTTAAACCCGTGTGTGTATTCAGCAGTCTGCAAACACTTTCTCTGCAGAGTCCCAAAACAGGCGTTTTCAGCCCATTACCGGCATATGGAAGAAACAGCAGTAAGCACAGGGAAATATCTGCTTCTAAATCCAAAACGCAGCTATCTAACAGAACGGTTGTCAATGTGTGCACTCAACTTCCAGAGTTAAACCCGTGTGTGGATTCAGCAGTCTGCAAACACTTTCTCTGCAGAGTCCCAAAACAGGCGTTTTCAGCCCATTACCGGCATATGGAAGAAACAGCAGTAAGCACAGGGAAATATCTGCTTCTAAATCCAAAACGCAGCTATCTAACAGAACGGTTGTCAATGTGTGCACTCAACTTCCAGAGTTAAACCCGTGTGTGGATTCAGCAGTCTGCAAACACTTTCTCTGCAGAGTCCCCAAACAGGCGTTTTCAGCCCATTACCGGCATATGGAAGAAACAGCAGTAAGCACAGGGAAATATCTGCTTCTAAATCCAAAACGCAGCTATCTAACAGAACGGTTGTCAATGTGTGCACTCAACTTCCAGAGTTAAACCCGTGTGTGGATTCAGCAGTCTGCAAACACTTTCTCTGCAGAGTCCCCAAACAGGCGTTTTCAGCCCATTACCGGCATATGGAAGCAACAGCAGTAAGCACAGGGAAATATCTGCTTCTAAATCCAAAACGCAGCTATCTAACAGAACGATTGTCAATGTGTGCACTCAACTTCCAGAGTTAAACCGGTGTGTGGATTCAGCAGTCTGCAAACACTTTCTCTGCAGAGTCCCCAAACAGGCGTTTTCAGCCCATTACCGGCATATGGAAGAAACAGCAGTAAGCACAGGGAAATATCTGCTTCTAAATCCAAAACGCAGCTATCTAACAGAACGGTTGTCAATGTGTGCACTCAACTTCCAGAGTTAAACCCGTGTGTGTATTCAGCAGTCTGCAAACACTTTCTCTGCAGAGTCCCAAAACAGGCGTTTTCAGCCCATTACCGGCATATGGAAGAAACAGCAGTAAGCACAGGGAAATATCTGCTTCTAAATCCAAAACGCAGCTATCTAACAGAACGGTTGTCAATGTGTGCACTCAACTTCCAGAGTTAAACCCGTGTGTGGATTCAGCAGTCTGCAAACACTTTCTCTGCAGAGTCCCAAAACAGGCGTTTTCAGCCCATTACCGGCATATGGAAGAAACAGCAGTAAGCACAGGGAAATATCTGCTTCTAAATCCAAAACGCAGCTATCTAACAGAACGGTTGTCAATGTGTGCACTCAACTTCCAGAGTTAAACCCGTGTGTGTATTCAGCAGTCTGCAAACACTTTCTCTGCAGAGTCCCAAAACAGGCGTTTTCAGCCCATTACCGGCATATGGAAGAAACAGCAGTAAGCCCAGGGAAATATCTGCTTCTAATTCCAAAACGCAGCTATCTACCAGAACGGTTGTCAATGCGTGCACTCAACTTCCAGAGTTAAACCCGTGTGTGGATTCAGCAGTCTGCAAACACTTTCTTTGCAGAGTCCCAAAACAGGCGTTTTCAGCCCATTACCGGCATATGGAAGAAACAGCAGTAAGCACAGGGAAATATCTGCTTCTAAATCCAAAACGCAGCTATCTAACAGAACGGTTGTCAATGTGTGCACTCAACTTCCAGAGTTAAACCCGTGTGTGGATTCAGCAGTCTGCAAACACTTTCTCTGCAGAGTCCCAAAACAGGCGTTTTCAGCCCATTACCGGCATATGGAAGAAACAGCAGTAAGCACAGGGAAATATCTGCTTCTAAATCCAAAACGCAGCTATCTAACAGAACGGTTGTCAATGTGTGCACTCAACTTCCAGAGTTAAACCCGTGTGTGGATTCAGCAGTCTGCAAACAGTTTCTCTGCAGAGTCCCAAAACAGGCGTTTTCACTCCATTACCGGCATATGGAAGAAACAGCAGTAAGCACAGGGAAATATCTGCTTCTAACTCCAAAACGCAGCTATCTAACAGAACGGTTGTCAATGTGTGCACTCAACTTCCAGAGTTAAACCCGTGTGTGGATTCAGCAGTCTGCAAACACTTTCTCTGCAGAGTCCCAAAACAGGCGTTTTCAGCCCATGACCGGCATATGGAAGCAACAGCAGTAAGCACAGGGAAATATCTGCTTCTAAATCCAAAACGCAGCTATCTAACAGAACGGTTGTCAATGTGTGCACTCAACTTCCAGAGTTAAACCCGTGTGTGTATTCAGCAGTCTGCAAACACTTTCTCTGCAGAGTCCCAAAACAGGCGTTTTCAGCCCATTACCGGCATATGGAAGCAACAGCAGTAAGCACAGGGAAATATCTGCTTCTAAATCCAAAACGCAGCTATCTAACAGAACGGTTGTCAATGTGTGCACTCAACTTCCAGAGTTAAACCCGTGTGTGGATTCAGCAGTCTGCAAACAGTTTCTCTGCAGAGTCCCAAAACAGGCGTTTTCAGCCCATTACCGGCATATGGAAGCAACAGCAGTAAGCAAAGGGAAATATCTGCTTCTAACTCCAAAACGCAGCTATCTAACAGAACGGTTGTCAATGTGTGCACTCAACTTCCAGAGTTAAACCCGTGTGTGGATTCAGCAGTCTGTAAACACTTTCTCTGCAGAGTCCCAAAACAGGCGTTTTCAGCCCATGACCGGCATATGGAAGCAACAGCAGTAAGCACAGGGAAATATCTGCTTCTAAATCCAAAACGCAGCTATCTAACAGAACGGTTGTCAATGTGTGCACTCAACTTCCAGAGTTAAACCCGTGTGTGTATTCAGCAGTCTGCAAACACTTTCTCTGCAGAGTCCCAAAACAGGCGTTTTCAGCCCATTACCGGCATATGGAAGAAACAGCAGTAAGCACAGGGAAATATCTGCTTCTAAATCCAAAACGCAGCTATCTAACAGAACGGTTGTCAATGTGTGCACTCAACTTCCAGAGTTAAACCCGTGTGTGGATTCAGCAGTCTGCAAACACTTTCTCTGCAGAGTCCCCAAACAGGCGTTTTCAGCCCATTACCGGCATATGGAAGAAACAGCAGTAAGCACAGGGAAATATCTGCTTCTAAATCCAAAACGCAGCTATCTAACAGAACGGTTGTCAATGTGTGCACTCAACTTCCAGAGTTAAACCCGTGTGTGGATTCAGCAGTCTGCAAACAGTTTCTCTGCAGAGTCCCAAAACAGGCGTTTTCAGCCCATTACCGGCATATGGAAGCAACAGCAGTAAGCACAGGGAAATATCTGCTTCTAAATCCAAAACGCAGCTATCTAACAGAACGGTTGTCAATGTGTGCACTCAACTTCCAGAGTTAAACCCGTGTGTGGATTCAGCAGTCTGCAAACACTTTCTCTGCAGAGTCCCAAAACAGGCGTTTTCAGCCCATTACCGGCATATGGAAGAAACAGCAGTAAGCACAGGGAAATATCTGCTTCTAAATCCAAAACGCAGCTATCTAACAGAACGGTTGTCAATGTGTGCACTCAACTTCCAGAGTTAAACCCGTGTGTGGATTCAGCAGTCTGCAAACAGTTTCTCTGCAGAGTCCCAAAACAGGCGTTTTCAGCCCATTACCGGCATATGGAAGCAACAGCAGTAAGCACAGGGAAATATCTGCTTCTAAATCCAAAACGCAGCTATCTAACAGAACGGTTGTCAATGTGTGCACTCAACTTCCAGAGTTAAACCCGTGTGTGGATTCAGCAGTCTGCAAACACTTTCTCTGCAGAGTCCCCAAACAGGCGTTTTCAGCCCATTACCGGCATATGGAAGCAACAGCAGTAAGCACAGGGAAATATCTGCTTCTAAATCCAAAACGCAGCTATCTAACAGAACGATTGTCAATGTGTGCACTCAACTTCCAGAGTTAAACCGGTGTGTGGATTCAGCAGTCTGCAAACACTTTCTCTGCAGAGTCCCCAAACAGGCGTTTTCAGCCCATTACCGGCATATGGAAGAAACAGCAGTAAGCACAGGGAAATATCTGCTTCTAAATCCAAAACGTAGCTATCTAACAGAACGGTTGTCAATGTGTGCACTCAACTTCCAGAGTTAAACCCGTGTGTGTATTCAGCAGTCTGCAAACACTTTCTCTGCAGAGTCCCAAAACAGGCGTTTTCAGCCCATTACCGGCATATGGAAGCAACAGCAGTAAGCACAGGGAAATATCTGCTTCTAAATCCAAAACGCAGCTATCTAACAGAACGGTTGTCAATGTGTGCACTCAACTTCCAGAGTTAAACCCGTGTGTGGATTCAGCAGTCTGCAAACACTTTCTCTGCAGAGTCCCCAAACAGGCGTTTTCAGCCCATTACCGGCATATGGAAGCAACAGCAGTAAGCACAGGGAAATATCTGCTTCTAAATCCAAAACGCAGCTATCTAACAGAACGATTGTCAATGTGTGCACTCAACTTCCAGAGTTAAACCGGTGTGTGGATTCAGCAGTCTGCAAACACTTTCTCTGCAGAGTCCCCAAACAGGCGTTTTCAGCCCATTACCGGCATATGGAAGAAACAGCAGTAAGCACAGGGAAATATCTGCTTCTAAATCCAAAACGCAGCTATCTAACAGAACGGTTGTCAATGTGTGCACTCAACTTCCAGAGTTAAACCCGTGTGTGTATTCAGCAGTCTGCAAACACTTTCTCTGCAGAGTCCCAAAACAGGCGTTTTCAGCCCATTACCGGCATATGGAAGAAACAGCAGTAAGCACAGGGAAATATCTGCTTCTAAATCCAAAACGCAGCTATCTAACAGAACGGTTGTCAATGTGTGCACTCAACTTCCAGAGTTAAACCCGTGTGGGTATTCAGCAGTCTGCAAACACTTTCTCTGCAGAGTCCCAAAACAGGCGTTTTCAGCCCATTACCGGCATATGGAAGAAACAGCAGTAAGCACAGGGAAATATCTGCTTCTAAATCCAAAACGCAGCTATCTAACAGAACGGTTGTCAATGTGTGCACTCAACTTCCAGAGTTAAACCCGTGTGTGGATTCAGCAGTCTGCAAACACTTTCTCTGCAGAGTCCCAAAACAGGCGTTTTCAGCCCATTACCGGCATATGGAAGAAACAGCAGTAAGCACAGGGAAATATCTGCTTCTAAATCCAAAACGCAGCTATCTAACAGAACGGTTGTCAATGTGTGCACTCAACTTCCAGAGTTAAACCGGTGTGTGGATTCAGCAGTCTGCAAACACTTTCTCTGCAGAGTCCCCAAACAGGCGTTTTCAGCCCATTACCGGCATATGGAAGAAACAGCAGTAAGCACAGGGAAATATCTGCTTCTAAATCCAAAACGCAGCTATCTAACAGAACGGTTGTCAATGTGTGCACTCAACTTCCAGAGTTAAACCCGTGTGTGGATTCAGCAGTCTGCAAACACTTTCTCTGCAGAGTCCCCAAACAGGCGTTTTCAGCCCATTACCGGCATATGGAAGCAACAGCAGTAAGCACAGGGAAATATCTGCTTCTAAATCCAAAACGCAGCTATCTAACAGAACGATTGTCAATGTGTGCACTCAACTTCCAGAGTTAAACCGGTGTGTGGATTCAGCAGTCTGCAAACACTTTCTCTGCAGAGTCCCCAAACAGGCGTTTTCAGCCCATTACCGGCATATGGAAGAAACAGCAGTAAGCACAGGGAAATATCTGCTTCTAAATCCAAAACGCAGCTATCTAACAGAACGGTTGTCAATGTGTGCACTCAACTTCCAGAGTTAAACCCGTGTGTGGATTCAGCAGTCTGCAAACACTTTCTCTGCAGAGTCCCCAAACAGGCGTTTTCAGCCCATTACCGGCATATGGAAGAAACAGCAGTAAGCACAGGGAAATATCTGCTTCTAAATCCAAAACGCAGCTATCTAACAGAACGGTTGTCAATGTGTGCACTCAACTTCCAGAGTTAAACCCGTGTGTGGATTCAGCAGTCTGCAAACACTTTCTCTGCAGAGTCCCAAAACAGGCGTTTTCAGCCCATTACCGGCATATGGAAGAAACAGCAGTAAGCACAGGGAAATATCTGCTTCTAAATCCAAAACGCAGCTATCTAACAGAACGGTTGTCAATGTGTGCACTCAACTTCCAGAGTTAAACCCGTGTGTGGATTCAGCAGTCTGCAAACACTTTCTCTGCAGAGTCCCAAAACAGGCGTTTTCAGCCCATTACCGGCATATGGAAGAAACAGCAGTAAGCACAGGGAAATATCTGCTTCTAAATCCAAAACGCAGCTATCTAACAGAACGGTTGTCAATGTGTGCACTCAACTTCCAGAGTTAAACCGGTGTGTGGATTCAGCAGTCTGCAAACACTTTCTCTGCAGAGTCCCCAAACAGGCGTTTTCAGCCCATTACCGGCATATGGAAGAAACAGCAGTAAGCACAGGGAAATATCTGCTTCTAAATCCAAAACGCAGCTATCTAACAGAACGGTTGTCAATGTGTGCACTCAACTTCCAGAGTTAAACCCGTGTGTGGATTCAGCAGTCTGCAAACACTTTCTCTGCAGAGTCCCCAAACAGGCGTTTTCAGCCCATTACCGGCATATGGAAGCAACAGCAGTAAGCACAGGGAAATATCTGCTTCTAAATCCAAAACGCAGCTATCTAACAGAACGATTGTCAATGTGTGCACTCAACTTCCAGAGTTAAACCGGTGTGTGGATTCAGCAGTCTGCAAACACTTTCTCTGCAGAGTCCCCAAACAGGCGTTTTCAGCCCATTACCGGCATATGGAAGAAACAGCAGTAAGCACAGGGAAATATCTGCTTCTAAATCCAAAACGCAGCTATCTAACAGAACGGTTGTCAATGTGTGCACTCAACTTCCAGAGTTAAACCCGTGTGTGTATTCAGCAGTCTGCAAACACTTTCTCTGCAGAGTCCCAAAACAGGCGTTTTCAGCCCATTACCGGCATATGGAAGAAACAGCAGTAAGCACAGGGAAATATCTGCTTCTAAATCCAAAACGCAGCTATCTAACAGAACGGTTGTCAATGTGTGCACTCAACTTCCAGAGTTAAACCCGTGTGTGGATTCAGCAGTCTGCAAACACTTTCTCTGCAGAGTCCCAAAACAGGCGTTTTCAGCCCATTACCGGCATATGGAAGAAACAGCAGTAAGCACAGGGAAATATCTGCTTCTAAATCCAAAACGCAGCTATCTAACAGAACGGTTGTCAATGTGTGCACTCAACTTCCAGAGTTAAACCCGTGTGTGTATTCAGCAGTCTGCAAACACTTTCTCTGCAGAGTCCCAAAACAGGCGTTTTCAGCCCATTACCGGCATATGGAAGAAACAGCAGTAAGCCCAGGGAAATATCTGCTTCTAATTCCAAAACGCAGCTATCTACCAGAACGGTTGTCAATGCGTGCACTCAACTTCCAGAGTTAAACCCGTGTGTGTATTCAGCAGTCTGCAAACACTTTCTCTGCAGAGTCCCAAAACAGGCGTTTTCAGCCCATTACCGGCATATGGAAGAAACAGCAGTAAGCACAGGGAAATATCTGCTTCTAAATCCAAAACGCAGCTATCTAACAGAACGGTTGTCAATGTGTGCACTCAACTTCCAGAGTTAAACCCGTGTGTGGATTCAGCAGTCTGCAAACACTTTCTCTGCAGAGTCCCAAAACAGGCGTTTTCAGCCCATTACCGGCATATGGAAGAAACAGCAGTAAGCACAGGGAAATATCTGCTTCTAAATCCAAAACGCAGCTATCTAACAGAACGGTTGTCAATGTGTGCACTCAACTTCCAGAGTTAAACCCGTGTGTGGATTCAGCAGTCTGCAAACAGTTTCTCTGCAGAGTCCCAAAACAGGCGTTTTCACTCCATTACCGGCATATGGAAGAAACAGCAGTAAGCACAGGGAAATATCTGCTTCTAAATCCAAAACGCAGCTATCTAACAGAACGGTTGTCAATGTGTGCACTCAACTTCCAGAGTTAAACCCGTGTGTGGATTCAGCAGTCTGCAAACACTTTCTCTGCAGAGTCCCAAAACAGGCGTTTTCAGCCCATTACCGGCATATGGAAGCAACAGCAGTAAGCACAGGGAAATATCTGCTTCTAAATCCAAAACGCAGCTATCTAACAGAACGGTTGTCAATGTGTGCACTCAACTTCCAGAGTTAAACCCGTGTGTGGATTCAGCAGTCTGCAAACACTTTCTCTGCAGAGTCCCAAAACAGGCGTTTTCAGCCCATTACCGGCATATGGAAGCAACAGCAGTAAGCACAGGGAAATATCTGCTTCTAAATCCAAAACGCAGCTATCTAACAGAACGGTTGTCAATGTGTGCACTCAACTTCCAGAGTTAAACCCGTGTGTGGATTCAGCAGTCTGCAAACAGTTTCTCTGCAGAGTCCCAAAACAGGCGTTTTCAGCCCATTACCGGCATATGGAAGCAACAGCAGTAAGCAAAGGGAAATATCTGCTTCTAACTCCAAAACGCAGCTATCTAACAGAACGGTTGTCAATGTGTGCACTCAACTTCCAGAGTTAAACCCGTGTGTGGATTCAGCAGTCTGTAAACACTTTCTCTGCAGAGTCCCAAAACAGGCGTTTTCAGCCCATGACCGGCATATGGAAGCAACAGCAGTAAGCACAGGGAAATATCTGCTTCTAAATCCAAAACGCAGCTATCTAACAGAACGGTTGTCAATGTGTGCACTCAACTTCCAGAGTTAAACCCGTGTGTGTATTCAGCAGTCTGCAAACACTTTCTCTGCAGAGTCCCAAAACAGGCGTTTTCAGCCCATTACCGGCATATGGAAGAAACAGCAGTAAGCACAGGGAAATATCTGCTTCTAAATCCAAAACGCAGCTATCTAACAGAACGGTTGTCAATGTGTGCACTCAACTTCCAGAGTTAAACCCGTGTGTGGATTCAGCAGTCTGCAAACACTTTCTCTGCAGAGTCCCAAAACAGGCGTTTTCAGCCCATTACCGGCATATGGAAGAAACAGCAGTAAGCACAGGGAAATATCTGCTTCTAAATCCAAAACGCAGCTATCTAACAGAACGGTTGTCAATGTGTGCACTCAACTTCCAGAGTTAAACCCGTGTGTGGATTCAGCAGTCTGCAAACAGTTTCTCTGCAGAGTCCCAAAACAGGCGTTTTCAGCCCATTACCGGCATATGGAAGCAACAGCAGTAAGCACAGGGAAATATCTGCTTCTAAATCCAAAACGCAGCTATCTAACAGAACGGTTGTCAATGTGTGCACTCAACTTCCAGAGTTAAACCCGTGTGTGGATTCAGCAGTCTGCAAACACTTTCTCTGCAGAGTCCCAAAACAGGCGTTTTCAGCCCATTACCGGCATATGGAAGAAACAGCAGTAAGCACAGGGAAATATCTGCTTCTAAATCCAAAACGCAGCTATCTAACAGAACGGTTGTCAATGTGTGCACTCAACTTCCAGAGTTAAACCCGTGTGTGGATTCAGCAGTCTGCAAACAGTTTCTCTGCAGAGTCCCAAAACAGGCGTTTTCAGCCCATTACCGGCATATGGAAGCAACAGCAGTAAGCACAGGGAAATATCTGCTTCTAAATCCAAAACGCAGCTATCTAACAGAACGGTTGTCAATGTGTGCACTCAACTTCCAGAGTTAAACCCGTGTGTGGATTCAGCAGTCTGCAAACACTTTCTCTGCAGAGTCCCCAAACAGGCGTTTTCAGCCCATTACCGGCATATGGAAGCAACAGCAGTAAGCACAAGGAAATATCTGCTTCTAAATCCAAAACGCAGCTATCTAACAGAACGATTGTCAATGTGTGCACTCAACTTCCAGAGTTAAACCGGTGTGTGGATTCAGCAGTCTGCAAACACTTTCTCTGCAGAGTCCCCAAACAGGCGTTTTCAGCCCATTACCGGCATATGGAAGAAACAGCAGTAAGCACAGGGAAATATCTGCTTCTAAATCCAAAACGCAGCTATCTAACAGAACGGTTGTCAATGTGTGCACTCAACTTCCAGAGTTAAACCCGTGTGTGTATTCAGCAGTCTGCAAACACTTTCTCTGCAGAGTCCCAAAACAGGCGTTTTCAGCCCATTACCGGCATATGGAAGCAACAGCAGTAAGCACAGGGAAATATCTGCTTCTAAATCCAAAACGCAGCTATCTAACAGAACGGTTGTCAATGTGTGCACTCAACTTCCAGAGTTAAACCCGTGTGTGGATTCAGCAGTCTGCAAACACTTTCTCTGCAGAGTCCCCAAACAGGCGTTTTCAGCCCATTACCGGCATATGGAAGCAACAGCAGTAAGCACAGGGAAATATCTGCTTCTAAATCCAAAACGCAGCTATCTAACAGAACGATTGTCAATGTGTGCACTCAACTTCCAGAGTTAAACCGGTGTGTGGATTCAGCAGTCTGCAAACACTTTCTCTGCAGAGTCCCCAAACAGGCGTTTTCAGCCCATTACCGGCATATGGAAGAAACAGCAGTAAGCACAGGGAAATATCTGCTTCTAAATCCAAAACGCAGCTATCTAACAGAACGGTTGTCAATGTGTGCACTCAACTTCCAGAGTTAAACCCGTGTGTGTATTCAGCAGTCTGCAAACACTTTCTCTGCAGAGTCCCAAAACAGGCGTTTTCAGCCCATTACCGGCATATGGAAGAAGCAGCAGAAAGCACAGGGAAATATCTGCTTCTAAATCCAAAACGCAGCTATCTAACAGAACGGTTGTCAATGTGTGCACTCAACTTCCAGAGTTAAACCCGTGTGTGGATTCAGCAGTCTGCAAACACTTTCTCTGCAGAGTCCCAAAACAGGCGTTTTCAGCCCATTACCGGCATATGGAAGAAACAGCAGTAAGCACAGGGAAATATCTGCTTCTAAATCCAAAACGCAGCTATCTAACAGAACGGTTGTCAATGTGTGCACTCAACTTCCAGAGTTAAACCCGTGTGTGGATTCAGCAGTCTGCAAACACTTTCTCTGCAGAGTCCCAAAACAGGCGTTTTCAGCCCATTACCGGCATATGGAAGAAACAGCAGTAAGCCCAGGGAAATATCTGCTTCTAAATCCAAAACGCAGCTATCTAACAGAACGGTTGTCAATGCGTGCACTCAACTTCCAGAGTTAAACCCGTGTGTGGATTCAGCAGTCTGCAAACACTTTCTCTGCAGAGTCCCAAAACAGGCGTTTTCAGCCCATTACCGGCATATGGAAGAAACAGCAGTAAGCACAGGGAAATATCTGCTTCTAAATCCAAAACGCAGCTATCTAACAGAACGGTTGTCAATGTGTGCACTCAACTTCCAGAGTTAAACCCGTGTGTGGATTCAGCAGTCTGCAAACACTTTCTCTGCAGAGTCCCAAAACAGGCGTTTTCACTCCATTACCGGCATATGGAAGAAACAGCAGTAAGCACAGGGAAATATCTGCTTCTAAATCCAAAACGCAGCTATCTAACAGAACGGTTGTCAATGTGTGCACTCAACTTCCAGAGTTAAACCCGTGTGTGGATTCAGCAGTCTGCAAACACTTTCTCTGCAGAGTCCCAAAACAGGCGTTTTCAGCCCATTACCGGCATATGGAAGCAACAGCAGTAAGCACAGGGAAATATCTGCTTCTAAATCCAAAACGCAGCAATCTAACAGAACGGTTGTCAATGTGTGCACTCAACTTCCAGAGTTAAACCCGTGTGTGGATTCAGCAGTCTGCAAACACTTTCTCTGCAGAGTCCCAAAACAGGCGTTTTCAGCCCATTACCGGCATATGGAAGCAACAGCAGTAAGCACAGGGAAATATCTGCTTCTAAATCCAAAACGCAGCTATCTAACAGAACGGTTGTCAATGTGTGCACTCAACTTCCAGAGTTAAACCCGTGTGTGGATTCAGCAGTCTGCAAACACTTTCTCTGCAGAGTCCCAAAACAGGCGTTTTCAGCCCATTACCGGCATATGGAAGCAACAGCAGTAAGCAAAGGGAAATATCTGCTTCTAACTCCAAAACGCAGCTATCTAACAGAACGGTTGTCAATGTGTGCACTCAACTTCCAGAGTTAAACCCGTGTGTGGATTCAGCAGTCTGTAAACACTTTCTCTGCAGAGTCCCAAAACAGGCGTTTTCAGCCCATTACCGGCATATGGAAGAAACAGCAGTAAGCACAGGGAAATATCTGCTTCTAAATCCAAAACGCAGCTATCTAACAGAACGGTTGTCAATGTGTGCACTCAACTTCCAGAGTTAAACCCGTGTGTGTATTCAGCAGTCTGCAAACACTTTCTCTGCAGAGTCCCAAAACAGGCGTTTTCAGCCCATTACCGGCATATGGAAGAAACAGCAGTAAGCACAGGGAAATATCTGCTTCTAAATCCAAAACGCAGCTATCTAACAGAACGGTTGTCAATGTGTGCACTCAACTTCCAGAGTTAAACCCGTGTGTGGATTCAGCAGTCTGCAAACACTTTCTCTGCAGAGTCCCAAAACAGGCGTTTTCAGCCCATTACCGGCATATGGAAGCAACAGCAGTAAGCACAGGGAAATATCTGCTTCTAAATCCAAAACGCAGCTATCTAACAGAACGGTTGTCAATGTGTGCACTCAACTTCCAGAGATAAACCGGTGTGTGGATTCAGCAGTCTGCAAACAGTTTCTCTGCAGAGTCCCAAAACAGGCGTTTTCAGCCCATTACCGGCATATGGAAGCAACAGCAGTAAGCACAGGGAAATATCTGCTTCTAAATCCAAAACGCAGCTATCTAACAGAACGGTTGTCAATGTGTGCACTCAACTTCCAGAGTTAAACCCGTGTGTGGATTCAGCAGTCTGTAAACACTTTCTCTGCAGAGTCCCAAAACAGGCGTTTTCAGCCCATGACCGGCATATGGAAGCAACAGCAGTAAGCACAGGGAAATATCTGCTTCTAAATCCAAAACGCAGCTATCTAACAGAACGGTTGTCAATGTGTGCACTCAACTTCCAGAGTTAAACCCGTGTGTGTATTCAGCAGTCTGCAAACACTTTCTCTGCAGAGTCCCAAAACAGGCGTTTTCAGCCCATTACCGGCATATGGAAGCAACAGCAGTAAGCACAGGGAAATATCTGCTTCTAAATCCAAAACGCAGCTATCTAACAGAACGGTTGTCAATGTGTGCACTCAACTTCCAGAGTTAAACCCGTGTGTGGATTCAGCAGTCTGCAAACACTTTCTCTGCAGAGTCCCAAAACAGGCGTTTTCAGCCCATTACCGGCATATGGAAGAAACAGCAGTAAGCACAGGGAAATATCTGCTTCTAAATCCAAAACGCAGCTATCTAACAGAACGGTTGTCAATGTGTGCACTCAACTTCCAGAGTTAAACCCGTGTGTGTATTCAGCAGTCTGCAAACACTTTCTCTGCAGAGTCCCAAAACAGGCGTTTTCAGCCCATTACCGGCATATGGAAGAAACAGCAGTAAGCACAGGGAAATATCTGCTTCTAAATCCAAAACGCAGCTATCTAACAGAACGGTTGTCAATGTGTGCACTCAACTTCCAGAGTTAAACCCGTGTGTGGATTCAGCAGTCTGCAAACACTTTCTCTGCAGAGTCCCAAAACAGGCGTTTTCAGCCCATTACCGGCATATGGAAGAAACAGCAGTAAGCACAGGGAAATATCTGCTTCTAAATCCAAAACGCAGCTATCTAACAGAACGGTTGTCAATGTGTGCACTCAACTTCCAGAGTTAAACCGGTGTGTGGATTCAGCAGTCTGCAAACACTTTCTCTGCAGAGTCCCCAAACAGGCGTTTTCAGCCCATTACCGGCATATGGAAGAAACAGCAGTAAGCACAGGGAAATATCTGCTTCTAAATCCAAAACGCAGCTATCTAACAGAACGGTTGTCAATGTGTGCACTCAACTTCCAGAGTTAAACCCGTGTGTGGATTCAGCAGTCTGCAAACACTTTCTCTGCAGAGTCCCCAAACAGGCGTTTTCAGCCCATTACCGGCATATGGAAGCAACAGCAGTAAGCACAGGGAAATATCTGCTTCTAAATCCAAAACGCAGCTATCTAACAGAACGATTGTCAATGTGTGCACTCAACTTCCAGAGTTAAACCGGTGTGTGGATTCAGCAGTCTGTAAACACTTTCTCTGCAGAGTCCCCAAACAGGCGTTTTCAGCCCATTACCGGCATATGGAAGAAACAGCAGTAAGCACAGGGAAATATCTGCTTCTAAATCCAAAACGCAGCTATCTAACAGAACGGTTGTCAATGTGTGCACTCAACTTCCAGAGTTAAACCCGTGTGTGTATTCAGCAGTCTGCAAACACTTTCTCTGCAGAGTCCCAAAACAGGCGTTTTCAGCCCATTACCGGCATATGGAAGAAACAGCAGTAAGCACAGGGAAATATCTGCTTCTAAATCCAAAACGCAGCTATCTAACAGAACGGTTGTCAATGTGTGCACTCAACTTCCAGAGTTAAACCCGTGTGTGGATTCAGCAGTCTGCAAACACTTTCTCTGCAGAGTCCCAAAACAGGCGTTTTCAGCCCATTACCGGCATATGGAAGAAACAGCAGTAAGCACAGGGAAATATCTGCTTCTAAATCCAAAACGCAGCTATCTAACAGAACGGTTGTCAATGTGTGCACTCAACTTCCAGAGTTAAACCCGTGTGTGTATTCAGCAGTCTGCAAACACTTTCTCTGCAGAGTCCCAAAACAGGCGTTTTCAGCCCATTACCGGCATATGGAAGAAACAGCAGTAAGCCCAGGGAAATATCTGCTTCTAATTCCAAAACGCAGCTATCTACCAGAACGGTTGTCAATGCGTGCACTCAACTTCCAGAGTTAAACCCGTGTGTGGATTCAGCAGTCTGCAAACACTTTCTCTGCAGAGTCCCAAAACAGGCGTTTTCAGCCCATTACCGGCATATGGAAGAAACAGCAGTAAGCACAGGGAAATATCTGCTTCTAAATCCAAAACGCAGCTATCTAACAGAACGGTTGTCAATGTGTGCACTCAACTTCCAGAGTTAAACCCGTGTGTGGATTCAGCAGTCTGCAAACACTTTCTCTGCAGAGTCCCAAAACAGGCGTTTTCAGCCCATTACCGGCATATGGAAGAAACAGCAGTAAGCACAGGGAAATATCTGCTTCTAAATCCAAAACGCAGCTATCTAACAGAACGGTTGTCAATGTGTGCACTCAACTTCCAGAGTTAAACCCGTGTGTGGATTCAGCAGTCTGCAAACAGTTTCTCTGCAGAGTCCCAAAACAGGCGTTTTCACTCCATTACCGGCATATGGAAGAAACAGCAGTAAGCACAGGGAAATATCTGCTTCTAAATCCAAAACGCAGCTATCTAACAGAACGGTTGTCAATGTGTGCACTCAACTTCCAGAGTTAAACCCGTGTGTGGATTCAGCAGTCTGCAAACACTTTCTCTGCAGAGTCCCAAAACAGGCGTTTTCAGCCCATTACCGGCATATGGAAGCAACAGCAGTAAGCACAGGGAAATATCTGCTTCTAAATCCAAAACGCAGCTATCTAACAGAACGGTTGTCAATGTGTGCACTCAACTTCCAGAGTTAAACCCGTGTGTGGATTCAGCAGTCTGCAAACACTTTCTCTGCAGAGTCCCAAAACAGGCGTTTTCAGCCCATTACCGGCATATGGAAGCAACAGCAGTAAGCACAGGGAAATATCTGCTTCTAAATCCAAAACGCAGCTATCTAACAGAACGGTTGTCAATGTGTGCACTCAACTTCCAGAGTTAAACCCGTGTGTGGATTCAGCAGTCTGCAAACAGTTTCTCTGCAGAGTCCCAAAACAGGCGTTTTCAGCCCATTACCGGCATATGGAAGCAACAGCAGTAAGCAAAGGGAAATATCTGCTTCTAACTCCAAAACGCAGCTATCTAACAGAACGGTTGTCAATGTGTGCACTCAACTTCCAGAGTTAAACCCGTGTGTGGATTCAGCAGTCTGTAAACACTTTCTCTGCAGAGTCCCAAAACAGGCGTTTTCAGCCCATGACCGGCATATGGAAGCAACAGCAGTAAGCACAGGGAAATATCTGCTTCTAAATCCAAAACGCAGCTATCTAACAGAACGGTTGTCAATGTGTGCACTCAACTTCCAGAGTTAAACCCGTGTGTGTATTCAGCAGTCTGCAAACACTTTCTCTGCAGAGTCCCAAAACAGGCGTTTTCAGCCCATTACCGGCATATGGAAGAAACAGCAGTAAGCACAGGGAAATATCTGCTTCTAAATCCAAAACGCAGCTATCTAACAGAACGGTTGTCAATGTGTGCACTCAACTTCCAGAGTTAAACCCGTGTGTGGATTCAGCAGTCTGCAAACACTTTCTCTGCAGAGTCCCAAAACAGGCGTTTTCAGCCCATTACCGGCATATGGAAGAAACAGCAGTAAGCACAGGGAAATATCTGCTTCTAAATCCAAAACGCAGCTATCTAACAGAACGGTTGTCAATGTGTGCACTCAACTTCCAGAGTTAAACCCGTGTGTGGATTCAGCAGTCTGCAAACAGTTTCTCTGCAGAGTCCCAAAACAGGCGTTTTCAGCCCATTACCGGCATATGGAAGCAACAGCAGTAAGCACAGGGAAATATCTGCTTCTAAATCCAAAACGCAGCTATCTAACAGAACGGTTGTCAATGTGTGCACTCAACTTCCAGAGTTAAACCCGTGTGTGGATTCAGCAGTCTGCAAACACTTTCTCTGCAGAGTCCCAAAACAGGCGTTTTCAGCCCATTACCGGCATATGGAAGAAACAGCAGTAAGCACAGGGAAATATCTGCTTCTAAATCCAAAACGCAGCTATCTAACAGAACGGTTGTCAATGTGTGCACTCAACTTCCAGAGTTAAACCCGTGTGTGGATTCAGCAGTCTGCAAACAGTTTCTCTGCAGAGTCCCAAAACAGGCGTTTTCAGCCCATTACCGGCATATGGAAGCAACAGCAGTAAGCACAGGGAAATATCTGCTTCTAAATCCAAAACGCAGCTATCTAACAGAACGGTTGTCAATGTGTGCACTCAACTTCCAGAGTTAAACCCGTGTGTGGATTCAGCAGTCTGCAAACACTTTCTCTGCAGAGTCCCCAAACAGGCGTTTTCAGCCCATTACCGGCATATGGAAGCAACAGCAGTAAGCACAAGGAAATATCTGCTTCTAAATCCAAAACGCAGCTATCTAACAGAACGATTGTCAATGTGTGCACTCAACTTCCAGAGTTAAACCGGTGTGTGGATTCAGCAGTCTGCAAACACTTTCTCTGCAGAGTCCCCAAACAGGCGTTTTCAGCCCATTACCGGCATATGGAAGAAACAGCAGTAAGCACAGGGAAATATCTGCTTCTAAATCCAAAACGCAGCTATCTAACAGAACGGTTGTCAATGTGTGCACTCAACTTCCAGAGTTAAACCCGTGTGTGTATTCAGCAGTCTGCAAACACTTTCTCTGCAGAGTCCCAAAACAGGCGTTTTCAGCCCATTACCGGCATATGGAAGCAACAGCAGTAAGCACAGGGAAATATCTGCTTCTAAATCCAAAACGCAGCTATCTAACAGAACGGTTGTCAATGTGTGCACTCAACTTCCAGAGTTAAACCCGTGTGTGGATTCAGCAGTCTGCAAACACTTTCTCTGCAGAGTCCCCAAACAGGCGTTTTCAGCCCATTACCGGCATATGGAAGCAACAGCAGTAAGCACAGGGAAATATCTGCTTCTAAATCCAAAACGCAGCTATCTAACAGAACGATTGTCAATGTGTGCACTCAACTTCCAGAGTTAAACCGGTGTGTGGATTCAGCAGTCTGCAAACACTTTCTCTGCAGAGTCCCCAAACAGGCGTTTTCAGCCCATTACCGGCATATGGAAGAAACAGCAGTAAGCACAGGGAAATATCTGCTTCTAAATCCAAAACGCAGCTATCTAACAGAACGGTTGTCAATGTGTGCACTCAACTTCCAGAGTTAAACCCGTGTGTGTATTCAGCAGTCTGCAAACACTTTCTCTGCAGAGTCCCAAAACAGGCGTTTTCAGCCCATTACCGGCATATGGAAGAAGCAGCAGAAAGCACAGGGAAATATCTGCTTCTAAATCCAAAACGCAGCTATCTAACAGAACGGTTGTCAATGTGTGCACTCAACTTCCAGAGTTAAACCCGTGTGTGGATTCAGCAGTCTGCAAACACTTTCTCTGCAGAGTCCCAAAACAGGCGTTTTCAGCCCATTACCGGCATATGGAAGAAACAGCAGTAAGCACAGGGAAATATCTGCTTCTAAATCCAAAACGCAGCTATCTAACAGAACGGTTGTCAATGTGTGCACTCAACTTCCAGAGTTAAACCCGTGTGTGGATTCAGCAGTCTGCAAACACTTTCTCTGCAGAGTCCCAAAACAGGCGTTTTCAGCCCATTACCGGCATATGGAAGAAACAGCAGTAAGCCCAGGGAAATATCTGCTTCTAAATCCAAAACGCAGCTATCTAACAGAACGGTTGTCAATGCGTGCACTCAACTTCCAGAGTTAAACCCGTGTGTGGATTCAGCAGTCTGCAAACACTTTCTCTGCAGAGTCCCAAAACAGGCGTTTTCAGCCCATTACCGGCATATGGAAGAAACAGCAGTAAGCACAGGGAAATATCTGCTTCTAAATCCAAAACGCAGCTATCTAACAGAACGGTTGTCAATGTGTGCACTCAACTTCCAGAGTTAAACCCGTGTGTGGATTCAGCAGTCTGCAAACACTTTCTCTGCAGAGTCCCAAAACAGGCGTTTTCAGCCCATTACCGGCATATGGAAGAAACAGCAGTAAGCACAGGGAAATATCTGCTTCTAAATCCAAAACGCAGCTATCTAACAGAACGGTTGTCAATGTGTGCACTCAACTTCCAGAGTTAAACCCGTGTGTGGATTCAGCAGTCTGCAAACAGTTTCTCTGCAGAGTCCCAAAACAGGCGTTTTCAGCCCATTACCGGCATATGGAAGCAACAGCAGTAAGCACAGGGAAATATCTGCTTCTAAATCCAAAACGCAGCTATCTAACAGAACGGTTGTCAATGTGTGCACTCAACTTCCAGAGTTAAACCCGTGTGTGGATTCAGCAGTCTGCAAACACTTTCTCTGCAGAGTCCCAAAACAGGCGTTTTCAGCCCATTACCGGCATATGGAAGCAACAGCAGTAAGCACAGGGAAATATCTGCTTCTAAATCCAAAACGCAGCTATCTAACAGAACGGTTGTCAATGTGTGCACTCAACTTCCAGAGTTAAACCCGTGTGTGGATTCAGCAGTCTGCAAACACTTTCTCTGCAGAGTCCCAAAACAGGCGTTTTCAGCCCATTACCGGCATATGGAAGCAACAGCAGTAAGCAAAGGGAAATATCTGCTTCTAACTCCAAAACGCAGCTATCTAACAGAACGGTTGTCAATGTGTGCACTCAACTTCCAGAGTTAAACCCGTGTGTGGATTCAGCAGTCTGTAAACACTTTCTCTGCAGAGTCCCAAAACAGGCGTTTTCAGCCCATTACCGGCATATGGAAGAAACAGCAGTAAGCACAGGGAAATATCTGCTTCTAAATCCAAAACGCAGCTATCTAACAGAACGGTTGTCAATGTGTGCACTCAACTTCCAGAGTTAAACCCGTGTGTGTATTCAGCAGTCTGCAAACACTTTCTCTGCAGAGTCCCAAAACAGGCGTTTTCAGCCCATTACCGGCATATGGAAGAAACAGCAGTAAGCACAGGGAAATATCTGCTTCTAAATCCAAAACGCAGCTATCTAACAGAACGGTTGTCAATGTGTGCACTCAACTTCCAGAGTTAAACCCGTGTGTGGATTCAGCAGTCTGCAAACACTTTCTCTGCAGAGTCCCAAAACAGGCGTTTTCAGCCCATTACCGGCATATGGAAGAAACAGCAGTAAGCACAGGGAAATATCTGCTTCTAAATCCAAAACGCAGCTATCTAACAGAACGGTTGTCAATGTGTGCACTCAACTTCCAGAGTTAAACCCGTGTGTGGATTCAGCAGTCTGCAAACACTTTCTCTGCAGAGTCCCCAAACAGGCGTTTTCAGCCCATTACCGGCATATGGAAGCAACAGCAGTAAGCACAGGGAAATATCTGCTTCTAAATCCAAAACGCAGCTATCTAACAGAACGGTTGTCAATGTGTGCACTCAACTTCCAGAGATAAACCCGTGTGTGGATTCAGCAGTCTGCAAACAGTTTCTCTGCAGAGTCCCAAAACAGGCGTTTTCAGCCCATTACCGGCATATGGAAGCAACAGCAGTAAGCACAGGGAAATATCTGCTTCTAAATCCAAAACGCAGCTATCTAACAGAACGGTTGTCAATGTGTGCACTCAACTTCCAGAGTTAAACCCGTGTGTGGATTCAGCAGTCTGTAAACACTTTCTCTGCAGAGTCCCAAAACAGGCGTTTTCAGCCCATGACCGGCATATGGAAGAAACAGCAGTAAGCACAGGGAAATATCTGCTTCTAAATCCAAAACGCAGCTATCTAACAGAACGGTTGTCAATGTGTGCACTCAACTTCCAGAGTTAAACCCGTGTGTGTATTCAGCAGTCTGCAAACACTTTCTCTGCAGAGTCCCAAAACAGGCGTTTTCAGCCCATTACCGGCATATGGAAGAAACAGCAGTAAGCACAGGGAAATATCTGCTTCTAAATCCAAAACGCAGCTATCTAACAGAACGGTTGTCAATGTGTGCACTCAACTTCCAGAGTTAAACCCGTGTGTGTATTCAGCAGTCTGCAAACACTTTCTCTGCAGAGTCCCAAAACAGGCGTTTTCAGCCCATTACCGGCATATGGAAGAAACAGCAGTAAGCACAGGGAAATATCTGCTTCTAAATCCAAAACGCAGCTATCTAACAGAACGGTTGTCAATGTGTGCACTCAACTTCCAGAGTTAAACCCGTGTGTGGATTCAGCAGTCTGCAAACAGTTTCTCTGCAGAGTCCCAAAACAGGCGTTTTCAGCCCATTACCGGCATATGGAAGAAACAGCAGTAAGCACAGGGAAATATCTGCTTCTAAATCCAAAACGCAGCTATCTAACAGAACGGTTGTCAATGTGTGCACTCAACTTCCAGAGTTAAACCCGTGTGTGGATTCAGCAGTCTGCAAACACTTTCTCTGCAGAGTCCCCAAACAGGCGTTTTCAGCCCATTACCGGCATATGGAAGCAACAGCAGTAAGCACAGGGAAATATCTGCTTCTAAATCCAAAACGCAGCTATCTAACAGAACGGTTGTCAATGTGTGCACTCAACTTCCAGAGATAAACCCGTGTGTGGATTCAGCAGTCTGCAAACAGTTTCTCTGCAGAGTCCCAAAACAGGCGTTTTCAGCCCATTACCGGCATATGGAAGCAACAGCAGTAAGCACAGGGAAATATCTGCTTCTAAATCCAAAACGCAGCTATCTAACAGAACGGTTGTCAATGTGTGCACTCAACTTCCAGAGTTAAACCCGTGTGTGGATTCAGCAGTCTGTAAACACTTTCTCTGCAGAGTCCCAAAACAGGCGTTTTCAGCCCATGACCGGCATATGGAAGAAACAGCAGTAAGCACAGGGAAATATCTGCTTCTAAATCCAAAACGCAGCTATCTAACAGAACGGTTGTCAATGTGTGCACTCAACTTCCAGAGTTAAACCCGTGTGTGTATTCAGCAGTCTGCAAACACTTTCTCTGCAGAGTCCCAAAACAGGCGTTTTCAGCCCATTACCGGCATATGGAAGCAACAGCAGTAAGCACAGGGAAATATCTGCTTCTAAATCCAAAACGCAGCTATCTAACAGAACGGTTGTCAATGTGTGCACTCAACTTCCAGAGTTAAACCCGTGTGTGGATTCAGCAGTCTGCAAACACTTTCTCTGCAGAGTCCCAAAACAGGCGTTTTCAGCCCATTAC
This sequence comes from Aotus nancymaae, assembly GCF_030222135.1. Classification (NCBI taxonomy): domain Eukaryota; kingdom Metazoa; phylum Chordata; class Mammalia; order Primates; family Aotidae; genus Aotus; species Aotus nancymaae. The sequence continues at coordinate 56,744 of NW_026989122.1, forward strand.
CGGCATATGGAAGCAACAGCAGTAAGCACAGGGAAATATCTGCTTCTAAATCCAAAACGCAGCTATCTAACAGAACGGTTGTCAATGTGTGCACTCAACTTCCAGAGTTAAACCCGTGTGTGGATTCAGCAGTCTGCAAACACTTTCTCTGCAGAGTCCCCAAACAGGCGTTTTCAGCCCATTACCGGCATATGGAAGAAACAGCAGTAAGCACAGGGAAATATCTGCTTCTAAATCCAAAACGCAGCTATCTAACAGAACGGTTGTCAATGTGTGCACTCAACTTCCAGAGTTAAACCCGTGTGTGGATTCAGCAGTCTGCAAACACTTTCTCTGCAGAGTCCCAAAACAGGCGTTTTCAGCCCATTACCGGCATATGGAAGAAACAGCAGTAAGCACAGGGAAATATCTGCTTCTAAATCCAAAACGCAGCTATCTAACAGAACGGTTGTCAATGTGTGCACTCAACTTCCAGAGTTAAACCCGTGTGTGGATTCAGCAGTCTGCAAACAGTTTCTCTGCAGAGTCCCAAAACAGGCGTTTTCACTCCATTACCGGCATATGGAAGCAACAGCAGTAAGCACAGGGAAATATCTGCTTCTAAATCCAAAACGCAGCTATCTAACAGAACGGTTGTCAATGTGTGCACTCAACTTCCAGAGTTAAACCCGTGTGTGGATTCAGCAGTCTGCAAACACTTTCTCTGCAGAGTCCCAAAACAGGCGTTTTCAGCCCTTTACCGGCATATGGAAGAAACAGCAGTAAGCACAGGGAAATATCTGCTTCTAAATCCAAAACGCAGCTATCTAACAGAACGGTTGTCAATGTGTGCACTCAACTTCCAGAGTTAAACCCGTGTGTGGATTCAGCAGTCTGCAAACAGTTTCTCTGCAGAGTCCCAAAACAGGCGTTTTCAGCCCATTACCGGCATATGGAAGCAACAGCAGTAAGCACAGGGTAATATCTGCTTCTAAATCCAAAACGCAGCTATCTAACAGAACGGTTGTCAATGTGTGCACTCAACTTCCAGAGTTAAACCCGTGTGTGGATTCAGCAGTCTGCAAACACTTTCTCTGCAGAGTCCCAAAACAGGCGTTTTCAGCCCATTACCGGCATATGGAAGAAACAGCAGTAAGCCCAGGGAAATATCTGCTTCTAATTCCAAAACGCAGCTATCTACCAGAACGGTTGTCAATGCGTGCACTCAACTTCCAGAGTTAAACCCGTGTGTGGATTCAGCAGTCTGCAAACACTTTCTCTGCAGAGTCCCAAAACAGGCGTTTTCAGCCCATTACCGGCATATGGAAGAAACAGCAGTAAGCACAGGGAAATATCTGCTTCTAAATCCAAAACGCAGCTATCTAACAGAACGGTTGTCAATGTGTGCCCTCAACTTCCAGAGTTAAACCCGTGTGTGGATTCAGCAGTCTGCAAACACTTTCTCTGCAGAGTCCCAAAACAGGCGTTTTCAGCCCATTACCGGCATATGGAAGAAACAGCAGTAAGCACAGGGAAATATCTGCTTCTAAATCCAAAACGCAGCTATCTAACAGAACGGTTGTCAATGTGTGCCCTCAACTTCCAGAGTTAAACCCGTGTGTGGATTCAGCAGTCTGCAAACAGTTTCTCTGCAGAGTCCCAAAACAGGCGTTTTCACTCCATTACCGGCATATGGAAGCAACAGCAGTAAGCACAGGGAAATATCTGCTTCTAAATCCAAAACGCAGCTATCTAACAGAACGGTTGTCAATGTGTGCACTCAACTTCCAGAGTTAAACCCGTGTGTGGATTCAGCAGTCTGCAAACACTTTCTCTGCAGAGTCCCAAAACAGGCGTTTTCAGCCCATTACCGGCATATGGAAGCAACAGCAGTAAGCACAGGGAAATATCTGCTTCTAAATCCAAAACGCAGCTATCTAACAGAACGGTTGTCAATGTGTGCACTCAACTTCCAGAGTTAAACCCGTGTGTGGATTCAGCAGTCTGCAAACACTTTCTCTGCAGAGTCCCAAAACAGGCGTTTTCAGCCCATTACCGGCATATGGAAGCAACAGCAGTAAGCACAGGGAAATATCTGCTTCTAAATCCAAAACGCAGCTATCTAACAGAACGGTTGTCAATGTGTGCACTCAACCTCCAGAGTTAAACCCGTGTGTGGATTCAGCAGTCTGCAAACAGTTTCTCTGCAGAGTCCCAAAACAGGCGTTTTCAGCCCATTACCGGCATATGGAAGCAACAGCAGTAAGCAAAGGGAAATATCTGCTTCTAACTCCAAAACGCAGCTATCTAACAGAACGGTTGTCAATGTGTGCACTCAACTTCCAGAGTTAAACCCGTGTGTGGATTCAGCAGTCTGTAAACACTTTCTCTGCAGAGTCCCCAAAACAGGCGTTTTCAGCCCATGACCGGCATATGGAAGCAACAGCAGTAAGCACAGGGAAATATCTGCTTCTAAATCCAAAACGCAGCTATCTAACAGAACGGTTGTCAATGTGTGCACTCAACTTCCAGAGTTAAACCCGTGTGTGTATTCAGCAGTCTGCAAACACTTTCTCTGCAGAGTCCCAAAACAGGCGTTTTCAGCCCATTACCGGCATATGGAAGAAACAGCAGTAAGCACAGGGAAATATCTGCTTCTAAATCCAAAACGCAGCTATCTAACAGAACGGTTGTCAATGTGTGCACTCAACTTCCAGAGTTAAACCCGTGTGTGGATTCAGCAGTCTGCAAACACTTTCTCTGCAGAGTCCCAAAACAGGCGTTTTCAGCCCATTACCGGCATATGGAAGAAACAGCAGTAAGCACAGGGAAATATCTGCTTCTAAATCCAAAACGCAGCTATCTAACAGAACGGTTGTCAATGTGTGCACTCAACTTCCAGAGTTAAACCCGTGTGTGGATTCAGCAGTCTGCAAACAGTTTCTCTGCAGAGTCCCAAAACAGGCGTTTTCAGCCCATTACCGGCATATGGAAGCAACAGCAGTAAGCACAGGGAAATATCTGCTTCTAAATCCAAAACGCAGCTATCTAACAGAACGGTTGTCAATGTGTGCACTCAACTTCCAGAGTTAAACCCGTGTGTGGATTCAGCAGTCTGCAAACACTTTCTCTGCAGAGTCCCAAAACAGGCGTTTTCAGCCCATTACCGGCATATGGAAGAAACAGCAGTAAGCACAGGGAAATATCTGCTTCTAAATCCAAAACGCAGCTATCTAACAGAACGGTTGTCAATGTGTGCACTCAACTTCCAGAGTTAAACCCGTGTGTGGATTCAGCAGTCTGCAAACAGTTTCTCTGCAGAGTCCCAAAACAGGCGTTTTCAGCCCATTACCGGCATATGGAAGCAACAGCAGTAAGCACAGGGAAATATCTGCTTCTAAATCCAAAACGCAGCTATCTAACAGAACGGTTGTCAATGTGTGCACTCAACTTCCAGAGTTAAACCCGTGTGTGGATTCAGCAGTCTGCAAACACTTTCTCTGCAGAGTCCCCAAACAGGCGTTTTTCAGCCCATTACCGGCATATGGAAGCAACAGCAGTAAGCACAAGGAAATATCTGCTTCTAAATCCAAAACGCAGCTATCTAACAGAACGATTGTCAATGTGTGCACTCAACTTCCAGAGTTAAACCGGTGTGTGGATTCAGCAGTCTGCAAACACTTTCTCTGCAGAGTCCCCAAACAGGCGTTTTCAGCCCATTACCGGCATATGGAAGAAACAGCAGTAAGCACAGGGAAATATCTGCTTCTAAATCCAAAACGCAGCTATCTAACAGAACGGTTGTCAATGTGTGCACTCAACTTCCAGAGTTAAACCCGTGTGTGTATTCAGCAGTCTGCAAACACTTTCTCTGCAGAGTCCCAAAACAGGCGTTTTCAGCCCATTACCGGCATATGGAAGCAACAGCAGTAAGCACAGGGAAATATCTGCTTCTAAATCCAAAACGCAGCTATCTAACAGAACGGTTGTCAATGTGTGCACTCAACTTCCAGAGTTAAACCCGTGTGTGGATTCAGCAGTCTGCAAACACTTTCTCTGCAGAGTCCCCAAACAGGCGTTTTCAGCCCATTACCGGCATATGGAAGCAACAGCAGTAAGCACAGGGAAATATCTGCTTCTAAATCCAAAACGCAGCTATCTAACAGAACGATTGTCAATGTGTGCACTCAACTTCCAGAGGTAAACCGGTGTGTGGATTCAGCAGTCTGCAAACACTTTCTCTGCAGAGTCCCCAAACAGGCGTTTTCAGCCCATTACCGGCATATGGAAGAAACAGCAGTAAGCACAGGGAAATATCTGCTTCTAAATCCAAAACGCAGCTATCTAACAGAACGGTTGTCAATGTGTGCACTCAACTTCCAGAGTTAAACCCGTGTGTGGATTCAGCAGTCTGCAAACACTTTCTCTGCAGAGTCCCAAAACAGGCGTTTTCAGCCCATTACCGGCATATGGAAGAAACAGCAGTAAGCACAGGGAAATATCTGCTTCTAAATCCAAAACGCAGCTATCTAACAGAACGGTTGTCAATGTGTGCACTCAACTTCCAGAGTTAAACCCGTGTGTGGATTCAGCAGTCTGCAAACAGTTTCTCTGCAGAGTCCCAAAACAGGCTTTTTCAGCCCATTACCGGCATATGGAAGCAACAGCAGTAAGCACAGGGAAATATCTGCTTCTAAATCCAAAACGCAGCTATCTAACAGAACGGTTGTCAATGTGTGCACTCAACTTCCAGAGTTAAACCCGTGTGTGGATTCAGCAGTCTGCAAACACTTTCTCTGCAGAGTCCCCAAACAGGCGTTTTCAGCCCATTACCGGCATATGGAAGCAACAGCAGTAAGCACAAGGAAATATCTGCTTCTAAATCCAAAACGCAGCTATCTAACAGAACGATTGTCAATGTGTGCACTCAACTTCCAGAGTTAAACCGGTGTGTGGATTCAGCAGTCTGCAAACACTTTCTCTGCAGAGTCCCCAAACAGGCGTTTTCAGCCCATTACCGGCATATGGAAGAAACAGCAGTAAGCACAGGGAAATATCTGCTTCTAAATCCAAAACGCAGCTATCTAACAGAACGGTTGTCAATGTGTGCACTCAACTTCCAGAGTTAAACCCGTGTGTGGATTCAGCAGTCTGCAAACACTTTCTCTGCAGAGTCCAAAAACAGGCGTTTTCAGCCCATTACCGGCATATGGAAGAAACAGCAGTAAGCACAGGGAAATATCTGCTTCTAAATCCAAAACGCAGCTATCTAACAGAACGGTTGTCAATGTGTGCACTCAACTTCCAGAGTTAAACCCGTGTGTGGATTCAGCAGTCTGCAAACACTTTCTCTGCAGAGTCCCAAAACAGGCGTTTTCAGCCCATTACCGGCATATGGAAGAAACAGCAGTAAGCACAGGGAAATATCTGCTTCTAAATCCAAAACGCAGCTATCTAACAGAACGGTTGTCAATGTGTGCACTCAACTTCCAGAGTTAAACCCGTGTGTGGATTCAGCAGTCTGCAAACACTTTCTCTGCAGAGTCCCAAAACAGGCGTTTTCAGCCCATTACCGGCATATGGAAGAAACAGCAGTAAGCACAGGGAAATATCTGCTTCTAAATCCAAAACGCAGCTATCTAACAGAACGGTTGTCAATGTGTGCACTCAACTTCCGGAGTTAAACCCGTGTGTGGATTCAGCAGTCTGCAAACACTTTCTCTGCAGAGTCCCAAAACAGGCGTTTTCAGCCCATTACCGGCATATGGAAGAAACAGCAGTAAGCACAGGGAAATATCTGCTTCTAAATCCAAAACGCAGCTATCTAACAGAACGGTTGTCAATGTGTGCACTCAACTTCCAGAGTTAAACCCGTGTGTGGATTCAGCAGTCTGCAAACACTTTCTCTGCAGAGTCCCAAAACAGGCGTTTTCAGCCCATTACCGGCATATGGAAGAAGCAGCAGTAAGCACAGGGAAATATCTGCTTCTAAATCCAAAACGCAGCTATCTAACAGAACGGTTGTCAATGTGTGCACTCAACTTCCAGAGTTAAACCCGTGTGTGGATTCAGCAGTCTGCAAACACTTTCTCTGCAGAGTCCCCAAACAGGCGTTTTCAGCCCATTACCGGCATATGGAAGAAACAGCAGTAAGCACAGGGAAATATCTGCTTCTAAATCCAAAACGCAGCTATCTAACAGAACGGTTGTCAATGTGTGCACTCAACTTCCAGAGTTAAACCCGTGTGTGGATTCAGCAGTCTGCAAACAGTTTCTCTACAGAGTCCCAAAACAGGCGTTTTCAGCCCATTACCGGCATATGGAAGCAACAGCAGTAAGCACAGGGAAATATCTGCTTCTAAATCCAAAACGCAGCTATCTAACAGAACGGTTGTCAATGTGTGCACTCAACTTCCAGAGTTAAACCCGTGTGTGGATTCAGCAGTCTGCAAACAGTTTCTCTGCAGATTCCCAAAACAGGCGTTTTCAGCCCATTACCGGCATATGGAAGCAACAGCAGTAAGCACAGGGAAATATCTGCTTCTAAATCCAAAACGCAGCTATCTAACAGAACGGTTGTCAATGTGTGCACTCAACTTCCAGAGTTAAACCCGTGTGTGGATTCAGCAGTCTGCAAACACTTTCTCTGCAGAGTCCCAAAACAGGCGTTTTCAGCCCATTACCGGCATATGGAAGCAACAGCAGTAAGCACAGGGAAATATCTGCTTCTAAATCCAAAACGCAGCTATCTAACAGAACGGTTGTCAATGTGTGCACTCAACTTCCAGAGTTAAACCCGTGTGTGTATTCAGCAGTCTGCAAACACTTTCTCTGCAGAGTCCCAAAACAGGCGTTTTCAGCCCATTACCGGCATATGGAAGAAACAGCAGTAAGCACAGGGAAATATCTGCTTCTAAATCCAAAACGCAGCTATCTAACAGAACGGTTGTCAATGTGTGCACTCAACTTCCAGAGTTAAACCCGTGTGTGGATTCAGCAGTCTGCAAACACTTTCTCTGCAGAGTCCCAAAACAGGCGTTTTCAGCCCATTACCGGCATATGGAAGAAACAGCAGTAAGCACAGGGAAATATCTGCTTCCAAATCCAAAACGCAGCTATCTAACAGAACGGTTGTCAATGTGTGCACTCAACTTCCAGAGTTAAACCCGTGTGTGTATTCAGCAGTCTGCAAACACTTTCTCTGCAGAGTCCCAAAACAGGCGTTTTCAGCCCATTACCGGCATATGGAAGAAACAGCAGTAAGCACAGGGAAATATCTGCTTCTAATTCCAAAACGCAGCTATCTACCAGAACGGTTGTCAATGTGTGCACTCAACTTCCAGAGTTAAACCCGTGTGTGGATTCAGCAGTCTGCAAACACTTTCTCTGCAGAGTCCCAAAACAGGCGTTTTCAGCCCATTACCGGCATATGGAAGAAACAGCAGTAAGCACAGGGAAATATCTGCTTCTAAATCCAAAACGCAGCTATCTAACAGAACGGTTGTCAATGTGTGCACTCAACTTCCAGAGTTAAACCCGTGTGTGGATTCAGCAGTCTGCAAACACTTTCTCTGCAGAGTCCCAAAACAGGCGTTTTCACTCCATTACCGGCATATGGAAGAAACAGCAGTAAGCACAGGGAAATATCTGCTTCTAAATCCAAAACGCAGCTATCTAACAGAACGGTTGTCAATGTGTGCACTCAACTTCCAGAGTTAAACCCGTGTGTGGATTCAGCAGTCTGCAAACACTTTCTCTGCAGAGTCCCCAAACAGGCGTTTTCAGCCCATTACCGGCATATGGAAGAAACAGCAGTAAGCACAGGGAAATATCTGCTTCTAAATCCAAAACGCAGCTATCTAACAGAACGGTTGTCAATGTGTGCACTCAACTTCCAGAGTTAAACCCGTGTGTGGATTCAGCAGTCTGCAAACACTTTCTCTGCAGAGTCCCAAAACAGGCGTTTTCAGCCCATTACCGGCATATGGAAGAAACAGCAGTAAGCACAGGGAAATATCTGCTTCTAAATCCAAAACGCAGCTATCTAACAGAACGGTTGTCAATGTGTGCACTCAACTTCCAGAGTTAAACCCGTGTGTGGATTCAGCAGTCTGCAAACAGTTTCTCTGCAGAGTCCCAAAACAGGCGTTTTCAGCCCATTACCGGCATATGGAAGCAACAGCAGTAAGCACAGGGAAATATCTGCTTCTAAATCCAAAACGCAGCTATCTAACAGAACGGTTGTCAATGTGTGCACTCAACTTCCAGAGTTAAAACCCGTGTGTGGATTCAGCAGTCTGCAAACACTTTCTCTGCAGAGTCCCAAAACAGGCGTTTTCAGCCCATTACCGGCATATGGAAGCAACAGCAGTAAGCACAGGGAAATATCTGCTTCTAAATCCAAAACGCAGCTATCTAACAGAACGGTTGTCATTGTGTGCACTCAACTTCCAGAGTTAAACCCGTGTGTGGATTCAGCAGTCTGCAAACACTTTCTCTGCAGAGTCCCCAAACAGGCGTTTTCAGCCCATTACCGGCATATGGAAGCAACAGCAGTAAGCACAGGGAAATATCTGCTTCTAAATCCAAAACGCAGCTATCTAACAGAACGATTGTCAATGTGTGCACTCAACTTCCAGAGTTAAACCGGTGTGTGGATTCAGCAGTCTGCAAACACTTTCTCTGCAGAGTCCCCAAACAGGCGTTTTCAGCCCATTACCGGCATATGGAAGAAACAGCAGTAAGCACAGGGAAATATCTGCTTCTAAATCCAAAACGCAGCTATCTAACAGAACGGTTGTCAATGTGTGCACTCAACTTCCAGAGTTAAACCCGTGTGTGTATTCAGCAGTCTGCAAACACTTTCTCTGCAGAGTCCCAAAACAGGCGTTTTCAGCCCATTACCGGCATATGGAAGCAACAGCAGTAAGCACAGGGAAATATCTGCTTCTAAATCCAAAACGCAGCTATCTAACAGAACGGTTGTCAATGTGTGCACTCAACTTCCAGAGTTAAACCCGTGTGTGGATTCAGCAGTCTGCAAACACTTTCTCTGCAGAGTCCCCAAACAGGCGTTTTCAGCCCATTACCGGCATATGGAAGCAACAGCAGTAAGCACAGGGAAATATCTGCTTCTAAATCCAAAACGCAGCTATCTAACAGAACGATTGTCAATGTGTGCACTCAACTTCCAGAGGTAAACCGGTGTGTGGATTCAGCAGTCTGCAAACACTTTCTCTGCAGAGTCCCCAAACAGGCGTTTTCAGCCCATTACCGGCATATGGAAGAAACAGCAGTAAGCACAGGGAAATATCTGCTTCTAAATCCAAAACGCAGCTATCTAACAGAACGGTTGTCAATGTGTGCACTCAACTTCCAGAGTTAAACCCGTGTGTGGATTCAGCAGTCTGCAAACACTTTCTCTGCAGAGTCCCAAAACAGGCGTTTTCAGCCCATTACCGGCATATGGAAGAAACAGCAGTAAGCACAGGGAAATATCTGCTTCTAAATCCAAAACGCAGCTAATCTAACAGAACGGTTGTCAATGTGTGCACTCAACTTCCAGAGTTAAACCCGTGTGTGGATTCAGCAGTCTGCAAACACTTTCTCTGCAGAGTCCCAAAACAGGCGTTTTCAGCCCATTACCGGCATATGGAAGAAACAGCAGTAAGCACAGGGAAATATCTGCTTCCAAATCCAAAACGCAGCTATCTAACAGAACGGTTGTCAATGTGTGCACTCAACTTCCAGAGTTAAACCCGTGTGTGTATTCAGCAGTCTGCAAACACTTTCTCTGCAGAGTTCCAAAACAGGCGTTTTCAGCCCATTACCGGCATATGGAAGAAACAGCAGTAAGCCCAGGGAAATATCTGCTTCTAAATCCAAAACGCAGCTATCTACCAGAACGGTTGTCAATGTGTGCACTCAACTTCCAGAGTTAAACCCGTGTGTGGATTCAGCAGTCTGCAAACACTTTCTCTGCAGAGTCCCAAAACAGGCGTTTTCAGCCCATTACCGGCATATGGAAGAAACAGCAGTAAGCCCAGGGAAATATCTGCTTCTAAATCCAAAACGCAGCTATCTAACAGAACGGTTGTCAATGTGTGCACTCAACTTCCAGAGTTAAACCCGTGTGTGGATTCAGCAGTCTGCAAACACTTTCTCTGCAGAGTCCCAAAACAGGCGTTTTCAGCCCATTACCGGCATATGGAAGAAACAGCAGTAAGCACAGGGAAATATCTGCTTCTAAATCCAAAACGCAGCTATCTAACAGAACGGTTGTCATTGTGTGCACTCAACTTCCAGAGTTAAACCCGTGTGTGGATTCAGCAGTCTGCAAACACTTTCTCTGCAGAGTCCAAAACAGGCGTTTTCAGCCCATTACCGGCATATGGAAGAAACAGCAGTAAGCACAGGGAAATATCTGCTTCTAAATCCAAAACGCAGCTATCTAACAGAACGGTTGTCAATGTGTGCACTCAACTTCCAGAGTTAAACCCGTGTGTGGATTCAGCAGTCTGCAAACACTTTCTCTGCAGAGTCCCAAAACAGGCGTTTTCAGCCCATTACCGGCATATGGAAGCAACAGCAGTAAGCACAGGGAAATATCTGCTTCTAAATCCAAAACGCAGCTATCTAACAGAACGGTTGTCAATGTGTGCACTCAACTTCCAGAGTTAAACCCGTGTGTGGATTCAGCAGTCTGCAAACACTTTCTCTGCAGAGTCCCAAAACAGGCGTTTTCAGCCCATTACCGGCATATGGAAGCAACAGCAGTAAGCACAGGGAAATATCTGCTTCTAAATCCAAAACGCAGCTATCTAACAGAACGGTTGTCAATGTGTGCACTCAACTTCCAGAGTTAAACCCGTGTGTGGATTCAGCAGTCTGCAAACAGTTTCTCTGCAGAGTCCCAAAACAGGCGTTTTCAGCCCATTACCGGCATATGGAAGCAACAGCAGTAAGCACAGGGAAATATCTGCTTCTAAATCCAAAACGCAGCTATCTAACAGAACGGTTGTCAATGTGTGCACTCAACTTCCAGAGTTAAACCCGTGTGTGGATTCAGCAGTCTGCAAACACTTTCTCTGCAGAGTCCCAAAACAGGCGTTTTCAGCCCATTACCGGCATATGGAAGCAACAGCAGTAAGCACAGGGAAATATCTGCTTCTAAATCCAAAACGCAGCTATCTAACAGAACGGTTGTCAATGTGTGCACTCAACTTCCAGAGTTAAACCCGTGTGTGTATTCAGCAGTCTGCAAACACTTTCTCTGCAGAGTCCCAAAACAGGCGTTTTCAGCCCATTACCGGCATATGGAAGAAACAGCAGTAAGCACAGGGAAATATCTGCTTCTAAATCCAAAACGCAGCTATCTAACAGAACGGTTGTCAATGTGTGCACTCAACTTCCAGAGTTAAACCCGTGTGTGTATTCAGCAGTCTGCAAACACTTTCTCTGCAGAGTCCCAAAACAGGCGTTTTCAGCCCATTACCGGCATATGGAAGAAACAGCAGTAAGCACAGGGAAATATCTGCTTCTAAATCCAAAACGCAGCTATCTAACAGAACGGTTGTCAATGTGTGCACTCAACTTCCAGAGTTAAACCCGTGTGTGGATTCAGCAGTCTGCAAACACTTTCTCTGCAGAGTCCCCAAACAGGCGTTTTCAGCCCATTACCGGCATATGGAAGCAACAGCAGTAAGCACAGGGAAATATCTGCTTCTAAATCCAAAACGCAGCTATCTAACAGAACGGTTGTCAATGTGTGCACTCAACTTCCAGAGTTAAACCCGTGTGTGGATTCAGCAGTCTGCAAACACTTTCTCTGCAGAGTCCCCAAACAGGCGTTTTCAGCCCATTACCGGCATATGGAAGAAACAGCAGTAAGCACAGGGAAATATCTGCTTCTAAATCCAAAACGCAGCTATCTAACAGAACGGTTGTCAATGTGTGCACTCAACTTCCAGAGTTAAACCCGTGTGTGGATTCAGCAGTCTGCAAACACTTTCTCTGCAGAGTCCCCAAACAGGCGTTTTCAGCCCATTACCGGCATATGGAAGCAACAGCAGTAAGCACAGGGAAATATCTGCTTCTAAATCCAAAACGCAGCTATCTAACAGAACGGTTGTCAATGTGTGCACTCAACTTCCAGAGTTAAACCCGTGTGTGTATTCAGCAGTCTGCAAACACTTTCTCTGCAGAGTCCCAAAACAGGCGTTTTCAGCCCATTACCGGCATATGGAAGAAACAGCAGTAAGCCCAGGGAAATATCTGCTTCTAATTCCAAAACGCAGCTATCTACCAGAACGGTTGTCAATGCGTGCACTCAACTTCCAGAGTTAAACCCGTGTGTGGATTCAGCAGTCTGCAAACACTTTCTCTGCAGAGTCCCAAAACAGGCGTTTTCAGCCCATTACCGGCATATGGAAGAAACAGCAGTAAGCACAGGGAAATATCTGCTTCTAAATCCAAAACGCAGCTATCTAACAGAACGGTTGTCAATGTGTGCACTCAACTTCCAGAGTTAAACCCGTGTGTGGATTCAGCAGTCTGCAAACACTTTCTCTGCAGAGTCCCAAAACAGGCGTTTTCAGCCCATTACCGGCATATGGAAGAAACAGCAGTAAGCACAGGGAAATATCTGCTTCTAAATCCAAAACGCAGCTATCTAACAGAACGGTTGTCAATGTGTGCACTCAACTTCCAGAGTTAAACCCGTGTGTGGATTCAGCAGTCTGCAAACAGTTTCTCTGCAGAGTCCCAAAACAGGCGTTTTCACTCCATTACCGGCATATGGAAGAAACAGCAGTAAGCACAGGGAAATATCTGCTTCTAAATCCAAAACGCAGCTATCTAACAGAACGGTTGTCAATGTGTGCACTCAACTTCCAGAGTTAAACCCGTGTGTGGATTCAGCAGTCTGCAAACACTTTCTCTGCAGAGTCCCAAAACAGGCGTTTTCAGCCCATTACCGGCATATGGAAGCAACAGCAGTAAGCACAGGGAAATATCTGCTTCTAAATCCAAAACGCAGCTATCTAACAGAACGGTTGTCAATGTGTGCACTCAACTTCCAGAGTTAAACCCGTGTGTGGATTCAGCAGTCTGCAAACACTTTCTCTGCAGAGTCCCAAAACAGGCGTTTTCAGCCCATTACCGGCATATGGAAGCAACAGCAGTAAGCACAGGGAAATATCTGCTTCTAAATCCAAAACGCAGCTATCTAACAGAACGGTTGTCAATGTGTGCACTCAACTTCCAGAGTTAAACCCGTGTGTGGATTCAGCAGTCTGCAAACAGTTTCTCTGCAGAGTCCCAAAACAGGCGTTTTCAGCCCATTACCGGCATATGGAAGCAACAGCAGTAAGCAAAGGGAAATATCTGCTTCTAACTCCAAAACGCAGCTATCTAACAGAACGGTTGTCAATGTGTGCACTCAACTTCCAGAGTTAAACCCGTGTGTGGATTCAGCAGTCTGTAAACACTTTCTCTGCAGAGTCCCAAAACAGGCGTTTTCAGCCCATGACCGGCATATGGAAGCAACAGCAGTAAGCACAGGGAAATATCTGCTTCTAAATCCAAAACGCAGCTATCTAACAGAACGGTTGTCAATGTGTGCACTCAACTTCCAGAGTTAAACCCGTGTGTGTATTCAGCAGTCTGCAAACACTTTCTCTGCAGAGTCCCAAAACAGGCGTTTTCAGCCCATTACCGGCATATGGAAGAAACAGCAGTAAGCACAGGGAAATATCTGCTTCTAAATCCAAAACGCAGCTATCTAACAGAACGGTTGTCAATGTGTGCACTCAACTTCCAGAGTTAAACCCGTGTGTGGATTCAGCAGTCTGCAAACACTTTCTCTGCAGAGTCCCAAAACAGGCGTTTTCAGCCCATTACCGGCATATGGAAGAAACAGCAGTAAGCACAGGGAAATATCTGCTTCTAAATCCAAAACGCAGCTATCTAACAGAACGGTTGTCAATGTGTGCACTCAACTTCCAGAGTTAAACCCGTGTGTGGATTCAGCAGTCTGCAAACACTTTCTCTGCAGAGTCCCAAAACAGGCGTTTTCAGCCCATTACCGGCATATGGAAGCAACAGCAGTAAGCACAGGGAAATATCTGCTTCTAAATCCAAAACGCAGCTATCTAACAGAACGGTTGTCAATGTGTGCACTCAACTTCCAGAGTTAAACCCGTGTGTGGATTCAGCAGTCTGCAAACACTTTCTCTGCAGAGTCCCAAAACAGGCGTTTTCAGCCCATTACCGGCATATGGAAGAAACAGCAGTAAGCACAGGGAAATATCTGCTTCTAAATCCAAAACGCAGCTATCTAACAGAACGGTTGTCAATGTGTGCACTCAACTTCCAGAGTTAAACCCGTGTGTGGATTCAGCAGTCTGCAAACAGTTTCTCTGCAGAGTCCCAAAACAGGCGTTTTCAGCCCATTACCGGCATATGGAAGCAACAGCAGTAAGCACAGGGAAATATCTGCTTCTAAATCCAAAACGCAGCTATCTAACAGAACGGTTGTCAATGTGTGCACTCAACTTCCAGAGTTAAACCCGTGTGTGGATTCAGCAGTCTGCAAACACTTTCTCTGCAGAGTCCCCAAACAGGCGTTTTCAGCCCATTACCGGCATATGGAAGCAACAGCAGTAAGCACAGGGAAATATCTGCTTCTAAATCCAAAACGCAGCTATCTAACAGAACGATTGTCAATGTGTGCACTCAACTTCCAGAGTTAAACCGGTGTGTGGATTCAGCAGTCTGCAAACACTTTCTCTGCAGAGTCCCCAAACAGGCGTTTTCAGCCCATTACCGGCATATGGAAGAAACAGCAGTAAGCACAGGGAAATATCTGCTTCTAAATCCAAAACGCAGCTATCTAACAGAACGGTTGTCAATGTGTGCACTCAACTTCCAGAGTTAAACCCGTGTGTGTATTCAGCAGTCTGCAAACACTTTCTCTGCAGAGTCCCAAAACAGGCGTTTTCAGCCCATTACCGGCATATGGAAGCAACAGCAGTAAGCACAGGGAAATATCTGCTTCTAAATCCAAAACGCAGCTATCTAACAGAACGGTTGTCAATGTGTGCACTCAACTTCCAGAGTTAAACCCGTGTGTGGATTCAGCAGTCTGCAAACACTTTCTCTGCAGAGTCCCAAAACAGGCGTTTTCAGCCCATTACCGGCATATGGAAGCAACAGCAGTAAGCACAGGGAAATATCTGCTTCTAAATCCAAAACGCAGCTATCTAACAGAACGATTGTCAATGTGTGCACTCAACTTCCAGAGTTAAACCGGTGTGTGGATTCAGCAGTCTGCAAACACTTTCTCTGCAGAGTCCCCAAACAGGCGTTTTCAGCCCATTACCGGCATATGGAAGAAACAGCAGTAAGCACAGGGAAATATCTGCTTCTAAATCCAAAACGCAGCTATCTAACAGAACGGTTGTCAATGTGTGCACTCAACTTCCAGAGTTAAACCCGTGTGTGTATTCAGCAGTCTGCAAACACTTTCTCTGCAGAGTCCCAAAACAGGCGTTTTCAGCCCATTACCGGCATATGGAAGAAACAGCAGTAAGCACAGGGAAATATCTGCTTCTAAATCCAAAACGCAGCTATCTAACAGAACGGTTGTCAATGTGTGCACTCAACTTCCAGAGTTAAACCCGTGTGTGGATTCAGCAGTCTGCAAACACTTTCTCTGCAGAGTCCCAAAACAGGCGTTTTCAGCCCATTACCGGCATATGGAAGAAACAGCAGTAAGCACAGGGAAATATCTGCTTCTAAATCCAAAACGCAGCTATCTAACAGAACGGTTGTCAATGTGTGCACTCAACTTCCAGAGTTAAACCCGTGTGTGGATTCAGCAGTCTGCAAACACTTTCTCTGCAGAGTCCCCAAACAGGCGTTTTCAGCCCATTACCGGCATATGGAAGAAACAGCAGTAAGCACAGGGAAATATCTGCTTCTAAATCCAAAACGCAGCTATCTAACAGAACGGTTGTCAATGTGTGCACTCAACTTCCAGAGTTAAACCCGTGTGTGGATTCAGCAGTCTGCAAACACTTTCTCTGCAGAGTCCCCAAACAGGCGTTTTCAGCCCATTACCGGCATATGGAAGCAACAGCAGTAAGCACAGGGAAATATCTGCTTCTAAATCCAAAACGCAGCTATCTAACAGAACGATTGTCAATGTGTGCACTCAACTTCCAGAGTTAAACCGGTGTGTGGATTCAGCAGTCTGCAAACACTTTCTCTGCAGAGTCCCCAAACAGGCGTTTTCAGCCCATTACCGGCATATGGAAGAAACAGCAGTAAGCACAGGGAAATATCTGCTTCTAAATCCAAAACGCAGCTATCTAACAGAACGGTTGTCAATGTGTGCACTCAACTTCCAGAGTTAAACCCGTGTGTGTATTCAGCAGTCTGCAAACACTTTCTCTGCAGAGTCCCAAAACAGGCGTTTTCAGCCCATTACCGGCATATGGAAGAAACAGCAGTAAGCACAGGGAAATATCTGCTTCTAAATCCAAAACGCAGCTATCTAACAGAACGGTTGTCAATGTGTGCACTCAACTTCCAGAGTTAAACCCGTGTGTGGATTCAGCAGTCTGCAAACACTTTCTCTGCAGAGTCCCAAAACAGGCGTTTTCAGCCCATTACCGGCATATGGAAGAAACAGCAGTAAGCACAGGGAAATATCTGCTTCTAAATCCAAAACGCAGCTATCTAACAGAACGGTTGTCAATGTGTGCACTCAACTTCCAGAGTTAAACCCGTGTGTGTATTCAGCAGTCTGCAAACACTTTCTCTGCAGAGTCCCAAAACAGGCGTTTTCAGCCCATTACCGGCATATGGAAGAAACAGCAGTAAGCCCAGGGAAATATCTGCTTCTAATTCCAAAACGCAGCTATCTACCAGAACGGTTGTCAATGCGTGCACTCAACTTCCAGAGTTAAACCCGTGTGTGGATTCAGCAGTCTGCAAACACTTTCTTTGCAGAGTCCCAAAACAGGCGTTTTCAGCCCATTACCGGCATATGGAAGAAACAGCAGTAAGCACAGGGAAATATCTGCTTCTAAATCCAAAACGCAGCTATCTAACAGAACGGTTGTCAATGTGTGCACTCAACTTCCAGAGTTAAACCCGTGTGTGGATTCAGCAGTCTGCAAACACTTTCTCTGCAGAGTCCCAAAACAGGCGTTTTCAGCCCATTACCGGCATATGGAAGAAACAGCAGTAAGCACAGGGAAATATCTGCTTCTAAATCCAAAACGCAGCTATCTAACAGAACGGTTGTCAATGTGTGCACTCAACTTCCAGAGTTAAACCCGTGTGTGGATTCAGCAGTCTGCAAACAGTTTCTCTGCAGAGTCCCAAAACAGGCGTTTTCACTCCATTACCGGCATATGGAAGAAACAGCAGTAAGCACAGGGAAATATCTGCTTCTAACTCCAAAACGCAGCTATCTAACAGAACGGTTGTCAATGTGTGCACTCAACTTCCAGAGTTAAACCCGTGTGTGGATTCAGCAGTCTGCAAACACTTTCTCTGCAGAGTCCCAAAACAGGCGTTTTCAGCCCATGACCGGCATATGGAAGCAACAGCAGTAAGCACAGGGAAATATCTGCTTCTAAATCCAAAACGCAGCTATCTAACAGAACGGTTGTCAATGTGTGCACTCAACTTCCAGAGTTAAACCCGTGTGTGTATTCAGCAGTCTGCAAACACTTTCTCTGCAGAGTCCCAAAACAGGCGTTTTCAGCCCATTACCGGCATATGGAAGCAACAGCAGTAAGCACAGGGAAATATCTGCTTCTAAATCCAAAACGCAGCTATCTAACAGAACGGTTGTCAATGTGTGCACTCAACTTCCAGAGTTAAACCCGTGTGTGGATTCAGCAGTCTGCAAACAGTTTCTCTGCAGAGTCCCAAAACAGGCGTTTTCAGCCCATTACCGGCATATGGAAGCAACAGCAGTAAGCAAAGGGAAATATCTGCTTCTAACTCCAAAACGCAGCTATCTAACAGAACGGTTGTCAATGTGTGCACTCAACTTCCAGAGTTAAACCCGTGTGTGGATTCAGCAGTCTGTAAACACTTTCTCTGCAGAGTCCCAAAACAGGCGTTTTCAGCCCATGACCGGCATATGGAAGCAACAGCAGTAAGCACAGGGAAATATCTGCTTCTAAATCCAAAACGCAGCTATCTAACAGAACGGTTGTCAATGTGTGCACTCAACTTCCAGAGTTAAACCCGTGTGTGTATTCAGCAGTCTGCAAACACTTTCTCTGCAGAGTCCCAAAACAGGCGTTTTCAGCCCATTACCGGCATATGGAAGAAACAGCAGTAAGCACAGGGAAATATCTGCTTCTAAATCCAAAACGCAGCTATCTAACAGAACGGTTGTCAATGTGTGCACTCAACTTCCAGAGTTAAACCCGTGTGTGGATTCAGCAGTCTGCAAACACTTTCTCTGCAGAGTCCCCAAACAGGCGTTTTCAGCCCATTACCGGCATATGGAAGAAACAGCAGTAAGCACAGGGAAATATCTGCTTCTAAATCCAAAACGCAGCTATCTAACAGAACGGTTGTCAATGTGTGCACTCAACTTCCAGAGTTAAACCGGTGTGTGGATTCAGCAGTCTGCAAACACTTTCTCTGCAGAGTCCCCAAACAGGCGTTTTCAGCCCATTACCGGCATATGGAAGAAACAGCAGTAAGCACAGGGAAATATCTGCTTCTAAATCCAAAACGCAGCTATCTAACAGAACGGTTGTCAATGTGTGCACTCAACTTCCAGAGTTAAACCCGTGTGTGTATTCAGCAGTCTGCAAACACTTTCTCTGCAGAGTCCCAAAACAGGCGTTTTCAGCCCATTACCGGCATATGGAAGAAACAGCAGTAAGCACAGGGAAATATCTGCTTCTAAATCCAAAACGCAGCTATCTAACAGAACGGTTGTCAATGTGTGCACTCAACTTCCAGAGTTAAACCCGTGTGTGGATTCAGCAGTCTGCAAACACTTTCTCTGCAGAGTCCCAAAACAGGCGTTTTCAGCCCATTACCGGCATATGGAAGAAACAGCAGTAAGCACAGGGAAATATCTGCTTCTAAATCCAAAACGCAGCTATCTAACAGAACGGTTGTCAATGTGTGCACTCAACTTCCAGAGTTAAACCCGTGTGTGGATTCAGCAGTCTGCAAACACTTTCTCTGCAGAGTCCCCAAACAGGCGTTTTCAGCCCATTACCGGCATATGGAAGAAACAGCAGTAAGCACAGGGAAATATCTGCTTCTAAATCCAAAACGCAGCTATCTAACAGAACGGTTGTCAATGTGTGCACTCAACTTCCAGAGTTAAACCCGTGTGTGGATTCAGCAGTCTGCAAACACTTTCTCTGCAGAGTCCCCAAACAGGCGTTTTCAGCCCATTACCGGCATATGGAAGCAACAGCAGTAAGCACAGGGAAATATCTGCTTCTAAATCCAAAACGCAGCTATCTAACAGAACGATTGTCAATGTGTGCACTCAACTTCCAGAGTTAAACCGGTGTGTGGATTCAGCAGTCTGCAAACACTTTCTCTGCAGAGTCCCCAAACAGGCGTTTTCAGCCCATTACCGGCATATGGAAGAAACAGCAGTAAGCACAGGGAAATATCTGCTTCTAAATCCAAAACGCAGCTATCTAACAGAACGGTTGTCAATGTGTGCACTCAACTTCCAGAGTTAAACCCGTGTGTGTATTCAGCAGTCTGCAAACACTTTCTCTGCAGAGTCCCAAAACAGGCGTTTTCAGCCCATTACCGGCATATGGAAGAAACAGCAGTAAGCACAGGGAAATATCTGCTTCTAAATCCAAAACGCAGCTATCTAACAGAACGGTTGTCAATGTGTGCACTCAACTTCCAGAGTTAAACCCGTGTGTGGATTCAGCAGTCTGCAAACACTTTCTCTGCAGAGTCCCAAAACAGGCGTTTTCAGCCCATTACCGGCATATGGAAGAAACAGCAGTAAGCACAGGGAAATATCTGCTTCTAAATCCAAAACGCAGCTATCTAACAGAACGGTTGTCAATGTGTGCACTCAACTTCCAGAGTTAAACCCGTGTGTGTATTCAGCAGTCTGCAAACACTTTCTCTGCAGAGTCCCAAAACAGGCGTTTTCAGCCCATTACCGGCATATGGAAGAAACAGCAGTAAGCCCAGGGAAATATCTGCTTCTAATTCCAAAACGCAGCTATCTACCAGAACGGTTGTCAATGCGTGCACTCAACTTCCAGAGTTAAACCCGTGTGTGGATTCAGCAGTCTGCAAACACTTTCTTTGCAGAGTCCCAAAACAGGCGTTTTCAGCCCATTACCGGCATATGGAAGAAACAGCAGTAAGCACAGGGAAATATCTGCTTCTAAATCCAAAACGCAGCTATCTAACAGAACGGTTGTCAATGTGTGCACTCAACTTCCAGAGTTAAACCCGTGTGTGGATTCAGCAGTCTGCAAACACTTTCTCTGCAGAGTCCCAAAACAGGCGTTTTCAGCCCATTACCGGCATATGGAAGAAACAGCAGTAAGCACAGGGAAATATCTGCTTCTAAATCCAAAACGCAGCTATCTAACAGAACGGTTGTCAATGTGTGCACTCAACTTCCAGAGTTAAACCCGTGTGTGGATTCAGCAGTCTGCAAACAGTTTCTCTGCAGAGTCCCAAAACAGGCGTTTTCACTCCATTACCGGCATATGGAAGAAACAGCAGTAAGCACAGGGAAATATCTGCTTCTAACTCCAAAACGCAGCTATCTAACAGAACGGTTGTCAATGTGTGCACTCAACTTCCAGAGTTAAACCCGTGTGTGGATTCAGCAGTCTGCAAACACTTTCTCTGCAGAGTCCCAAAACAGGCGTTTTCAGCCCATGACCGGCATATGGAAGCAACAGCAGTAAGCACAGGGAAATATCTGCTTCTAAATCCAAAACGCAGCTATCTAACAGAACGGTTGTCAATGTGTGCACTCAACTTCCAGAGTTAAACCCGTGTGTGTATTCAGCAGTCTGCAAACACTTTCTCTGCAGAGTCCCAAAACAGGCGTTTTCAGCCCATTACCGGCATATGGAAGCAACAGCAGTAAGCACAGGGAAATATCTGCTTCTAAATCCAAAACGCAGCTATCTAACAGAACGGTTGTCAATGTGTGCACTCAACTTCCAGAGTTAAACCCGTGTGTGGATTCAGCAGTCTGCAAACAGTTTCTCTGCAGAGTCCCAAAACAGGCGTTTTCAGCCCATTACCGGCATATGGAAGCAACAGCAGTAAGCAAAGGGAAATATCTGCTTCTAACTCCAAAACGCAGCTATCTAACAGAACGGTTGTCAATGTGTGCACTCAACTTCCAGAGTTAAACCCGTGTGTGGATTCAGCAGTCTGTAAACACTTTCTCTGCAGAGTCCCAAAACAGGCGTTTTCAGCCCATGACCGGCATATGGAAGCAACAGCAGTAAGCACAGGGAAATATCTGCTTCTAAATCCAAAACGCAGCTATCTAACAGAACGGTTGTCAATGTGTGCACTCAACTTCCAGAGTTAAACCCGTGTGTGTATTCAGCAGTCTGCAAACACTTTCTCTGCAGAGTCCCAAAACAGGCGTTTTCAGCCCATTACCGGCATATGGAAGAAACAGCAGTAAGCACAGGGAAATATCTGCTTCTAAATCCAAAACGCAGCTATCTAACAGAACGGTTGTCAATGTGTGCACTCAACTTCCAGAGTTAAACCCGTGTGTGGATTCAGCAGTCTGCAAACACTTTCTCTGCAGAGTCCCCAAACAGGCGTTTTCAGCCCATTACCGGCATATGGAAGAAACAGCAGTAAGCACAGGGAAATATCTGCTTCTAAATCCAAAACGCAGCTATCTAACAGAACGGTTGTCAATGTGTGCACTCAACTTCCAGAGTTAAACCCGTGTGTGGATTCAGCAGTCTGCAAACAGTTTCTCTGCAGAGTCCCAAAACAGGCGTTTTCAGCCCATTACCGGCATATGGAAGCAACAGCAGTAAGCACAGGGAAATATCTGCTTCTAAATCCAAAACGCAGCTATCTAACAGAACGGTTGTCAATGTGTGCACTCAACTTCCAGAGTTAAACCCGTGTGTGGATTCAGCAGTCTGCAAACACTTTCTCTGCAGAGTCCCAAAACAGGCGTTTTCAGCCCATTACCGGCATATGGAAGAAACAGCAGTAAGCACAGGGAAATATCTGCTTCTAAATCCAAAACGCAGCTATCTAACAGAACGGTTGTCAATGTGTGCACTCAACTTCCAGAGTTAAACCCGTGTGTGGATTCAGCAGTCTGCAAACAGTTTCTCTGCAGAGTCCCAAAACAGGCGTTTTCAGCCCATTACCGGCATATGGAAGCAACAGCAGTAAGCACAGGGAAATATCTGCTTCTAAATCCAAAACGCAGCTATCTAACAGAACGGTTGTCAATGTGTGCACTCAACTTCCAGAGTTAAACCCGTGTGTGGATTCAGCAGTCTGCAAACACTTTCTCTGCAGAGTCCCCAAACAGGCGTTTTCAGCCCATTACCGGCATATGGAAGCAACAGCAGTAAGCACAGGGAAATATCTGCTTCTAAATCCAAAACGCAGCTATCTAACAGAACGATTGTCAATGTGTGCACTCAACTTCCAGAGTTAAACCGGTGTGTGGATTCAGCAGTCTGCAAACACTTTCTCTGCAGAGTCCCCAAACAGGCGTTTTCAGCCCATTACCGGCATATGGAAGAAACAGCAGTAAGCACAGGGAAATATCTGCTTCTAAATCCAAAACGTAGCTATCTAACAGAACGGTTGTCAATGTGTGCACTCAACTTCCAGAGTTAAACCCGTGTGTGTATTCAGCAGTCTGCAAACACTTTCTCTGCAGAGTCCCAAAACAGGCGTTTTCAGCCCATTACCGGCATATGGAAGCAACAGCAGTAAGCACAGGGAAATATCTGCTTCTAAATCCAAAACGCAGCTATCTAACAGAACGGTTGTCAATGTGTGCACTCAACTTCCAGAGTTAAACCCGTGTGTGGATTCAGCAGTCTGCAAACACTTTCTCTGCAGAGTCCCCAAACAGGCGTTTTCAGCCCATTACCGGCATATGGAAGCAACAGCAGTAAGCACAGGGAAATATCTGCTTCTAAATCCAAAACCCAGCTATCTAACAGAACGATTGTCAATGTGTGCACTCAACTTCCAGAGTTAAACCGGTGTGTGGATTCAGCAGTCTGCAAACACTTTCTCTGCAGAGTCCCCAAACAGGCGTTTTCAGCCCATTACCGGCATATGGAAGAAACAGCAGTAAGCACAGGGAAATATCTGCTTCTAAATCCAAAACGCAGCTATCTAACAGAACGGTTGTCAATGTGTGCACTCAACTTCCAGAGTTAAACCCGTGTGTGTATTCAGCAGTCTGCAAACACTTTCTCTGCAGAGTCCCAAAACAGGCGTTTTCAGCCCATTACCGGCATATGGAAGAAACAGCAGTAAGCACAGGGAAATATCTGCTTCTAAATCCAAAACGCAGCTATCTAACAGAACGGTTGTCAATGTGTGCACTCAACTTCCAGAGTTAAACCCGTGTGGGTATTCAGCAGTCTGCAAACACTTTCTCTGCAGAGTCCCAAAACAGGCGTTTTCAGCCCATTACCGGCATATGGAAGAAACAGCAGTAAGCACAGGGAAATATCTGCTTCTAAATCCAAAACGCAGCTATCTAACAGAACGGTTGTCAATGTGTGCACTCAACTTCCAGAGTTAAACCCGTGTGTGGATTCAGCAGTCTGCAAACACTTTCTCTGCAGAGTCCCAAAACAGGCGTTTTCAGCCCATTACCGGCATATGGAAGAAACAGCAGTAAGCACAGGGAAATATCTGCTTCTAAATCCAAAACGCAGCTATCTAACAGAACGGTTGTCAATGTGTGCACTCAACTTCCAGAGTTAAACCGGTGTGTGGATTCAGCAGTCTGCAAACACTTTCTCTGCAGAGTCCCCAAACAGGCGTTTTCAGCCCATTACCGGCATATGGAAGAAACAGCAGTAAGCACAGGGAAATATCTGCTTCTAAATCCAAAACGCAGCTATCTAACAGAACGGTTGTCAATGTGTGCACTCAACTTCCAGAGTTAAACCCGTGTGTGGATTCAGCAGTCTGCAAACACTTTCTCTGCAGAGTCCCCAAACAGGCGTTTTCAGCCCATTACCGGCATATGGAAGCAACAGCAGTAAGCACAGGGAAATATCTGCTTCTAAATCCAAAACGCAGCTATCTAACAGAACGATTGTCAATGTGTGCACTCAACTTCCAGAGTTAAACCGGTGTGTGGATTCAGCAGTCTGCAAACACTTTCTCTGCAGAGTCCCCAAACAGGCGTTTTCAGCCCATTACCGGCATATGGAAGAAACAGCAGTAAGCACAGGGAAATATCTGCTTCTAAATCCAAAACGCAGCTATCTAACAGAACGGTTGTCAATGTGTGCACTCAACTTCCAGAGTTAAACCCGTGTGTGGATTCAGCAGTCTGCAAACACTTTCTCTGCAGAGTCCCAAAACAGGCGTTTTCAGCCCATTACCGGCATATGGAAGAAACAGCAGTAAGCACAGGGAAATATCTGCTTCTAAATCCAAAACGCAGCTATCTAACAGAACGGTTGTCAATGTGTGCACTCAACTTCCAGAGTTAAACCCGTGTGTGGATTCAGCAGTCTGCAAACACTTTCTCTGCAGAGTCCCAAAACAGGCGTTTTCAGCCCATTACCGGCATATGGAAGAAACAGCAGTAAGCACAGGGAAATATCTGCTTCTAAATCCAAAACGCAGCTATCTAACAGAACGGTTGTCAATGTGTGCACTCAACTTCCAGAGTTAAACCCGTGTGTGGATTCAGCAGTCTGCAAACACTTTCTCTGCAGAGTCCCAAAACAGGCGTTTTCAGCCCATTACCGGCATATGGAAGAAACAGCAGTAAGCACAGGGAAATATCTGCTTCTAAATCCAAAACGCAGCTATCTAACAGAACGGTTGTCAATGTGTGCACTCAACTTCCAGAGTTAAACCGGTGTGTGGATTCAGCAGTCTGCAAACACTTTCTCTGCAGAGTCCCCAAACAGGCGTTTTCAGCCCATTACCGGCATATGGAAGAAACAGCAGTAAGCACAGGGAAATATCTGCTTCTAAATCCAAAACGCAGCTATCTAACAGAACGGTTGTCAATGTGTGCACTCAACTTCCAGAGTTAAACCCGTGTGTGGATTCAGCAGTCTGCAAACACTTTCTCTGCAGAGTCCCCAAACAGGCGTTTTCAGCCCATTACCGGCATATGGAAGCAACAGCAGTAAGCACAGGGAAATATCTGCTTCTAAATCCAAAACGCAGCTATCTAACAGAACGATTGTCAATGTGTGCACTCAACTTCCAGAGTTAAACCGGTGTGTGGATTCAGCAGTCTGCAAACACTTTCTCTGCAGAGTCCCCAAACAGGCGTTTTCAGCCCATTACCGGCATATGGAAGAAACAGCAGTAAGCACAGGGAAATATCTGCTTCTAAATCCAAAACGCAGCTATCTAACAGAACGGTTGTCAATGTGTGCACTCAACTTCCAGAGTTAAACCCGTGTGTGTATTCAGCAGTCTGCAAACACTTTCTCTGCAGAGTCCCAAAACAGGCGTTTTCAGCCCATTACCGGCATATGGAAGAAACAGCAGTAAGCACAGGGAAATATCTGCTTCTAAATCCAAAACGCAGCTATCTAACAGAACGGTTGTCAATGTGTGCACTCAACTTCCAGAGTTAAACCCGTGTGTGGATTCAGCAGTCTGCAAACACTTTCTCTGCAGAGTCCCAAAACAGGCGTTTTCAGCCCATTACCGGCATATGGAAGAAACAGCAGTAAGCACAGGGAAATATCTGCTTCTAAATCCAAAACGCAGCTATCTAACAGAACGGTTGTCAATGTGTGCACTCAACTTCCAGAGTTAAACCCGTGTGTGTATTCAGCAGTCTGCAAACACTTTCTCTGCAGAGTCCCAAAACAGGCGTTTTCAGCCCATTACCGGCATATGGAAGAAACAGCAGTAAGCCCAGGGAAATATCTGCTTCTAATTCCAAAACGCAGCTATCTACCAGAACGGTTGTCAATGCGTGCACTCAACTTCCAGAGTTAAACCCGTGTGTGTATTCAGCAGTCTGCAAACACTTTCTCTGCAGAGTCCCAAAACAGGCGTTTTCAGCCCATTACCGGCATATGGAAGAAACAGCAGTAAGCACAGGGAAATATCTGCTTCTAAATCCAAAACGCAGCTATCTAACAGAACGGTTGTCAATGTGTGCACTCAACTTCCAGAGTTAAACCCGTGTGTGGATTCAGCAGTCTGCAAACACTTTCTCTGCAGAGTCCCAAAACAGGCGTTTTCAGCCCATTACCGGCATATGGAAGAAACAGCAGTAAGCACAGGGAAATATCTGCTTCTAAATCCAAAACGCAGCTATCTAACAGAACGGTTGTCAATGTGTGCACTCAACTTCCAGAGTTAAACCCGTGTGTGGATTCAGCAGTCTGCAAACAGTTTCTCTGCAGAGTCCCAAAACAGGCGTTTTCACTCCATTACCGGCATATGGAAGAAACAGCAGTAAGCACAGGGAAATATCTGCTTCTAAATCCAAAACGCAGCTATCTAACAGAACGGTTGTCAATGTGTGCACTCAACTTCCAGAGTTAAACCCGTGTGTGGATTCAGCAGTCTGCAAACACTTTCTCTGCAGAGTCCCAAAACAGGCGTTTTCAGCCCATTACCGGCATATGGAAGCAACAGCAGTAAGCACAGGGAAATATCTGCTTCTAAATCCAAAACGCAGCTATCTAACAGAACGGTTGTCAATGTGTGCACTCAACTTCCAGAGTTAAACCCGTGTGTGGATTCAGCAGTCTGCAAACACTTTCTCTGCAGAGTCCCAAAACAGGCGTTTTCAGCCCATTACCGGCATATGGAAGCAACAGCAGTAAGCACAGGGAAATATCTGCTTCTAAATCCAAAACGCAGCTATCTAACAGAACGGTTGTCAATGTGTGCACTCAACTTCCAGAGTTAAACCCGTGTGTGGATTCAGCAGTCTGCAAACAGTTTCTCTGCAGAGTCCCAAAACAGGCGTTTTCAGCCCATTACCGGCATATGGAAGCAACAGCAGTAAGCAAAGGGAAATATCTGCTTCTAACTCCAAAACGCAGCTATCTAACAGAACGGTTGTCAATGTGTGCACTCAACTTCCAGAGTTAAACCCGTGTGTGGATTCAGCAGTCTGTAAACACTTTCTCTGCAGAGTCCCAAAACAGGCGTTTTCAGCCCATGACCGGCATATGGAAGCAACAGCAGTAAGCACAGGGAAATATCTGCTTCTAAATCCAAAACGCAGCTATCTAACAGAACGGTTGTCAATGTGTGCACTCAACTTCCAGAGTTAAACCCGTGTGTGTATTCAGCAGTCTGCAAACACTTTCTCTGCAGAGTCCCAAAACAGGCGTTTTCAGCCCATTACCGGCATATGGAAGAAACAGCAGTAAGCACAGGGAAATATCTGCTTCTAAATCCAAAACGCAGCTATCTAACAGAACGGTTGTCAATGTGTGCACTCAACTTCCAGAGTTAAACCCGTGTGTGGATTCAGCAGTCTGCAAACACTTTCTCTGCAGAGTCCCAAAACAGGCGTTTTCAGCCCATTACCGGCATATGGAAGAAACAGCAGTAAGCACAGGGAAATATCTGCTTCTAAATCCAAAACGCAGCTATCTAACAGAACGGTTGTCAATGTGTGCACTCAACTTCCAGAGTTAAACCCGTGTGTGGATTCAGCAGTCTGCAAACAGTTTCTCTGCAGAGTCCCAAAACAGGCGTTTTCACTCCATTACCGGCATATGGAAGCAACAGCAGTAAGCACAGGGAAATATCTGCTTCTAAATCCAAAACGCAGCTATCTAACAGAACGGTTGTCAATGTGTGCACTCAACTTCCAGAGTTAAACCCGTGTGTGGATTCAGCAGTCTGCAAACACTTTCTCTGCAGAGTCCCAAAACAGGCGTTTTCAGCCCATTACCGGCATATGGAAGAAACAGCAGTAAGCACAGGGAAATATCTGCTTCTAAATCCAAAACGCAGCTATCTAACAGAACGGTTGTCAATGTGTGCACTCAACTTCCAGAGTTAAACCCGTGTGTGGATTCAGCAGTCTGCAAACACTTTCTCTGCAGAGTCCCAAAACAGGCGTTTTCAGCCCATTACCGGCATATGGAAGCAACAGCAGTAAGCACAGGGAAATATCTGCTTCTAAATCCAAAACGCAGCTATCTAACAGAACGGTTGTCAATGTGTGCACTCAACTTCCAGAGTTAAACCCGTGTGTGGATTCAGCAGTCTGCAAACACTTTCTCTGCAGAGTCCCCAAACAGGCGTTTTCAGCCCATTACCGGCATATGGAAGCAACAGCAGTAAGCACAAGGAAATATCTGCTTCTAAATCCAAAACGCAGCTATCTAACAGAACGATTGTCAATGTGTGCACTCAACTTCCAGAGTTAAACCGGTGTGTGGATTCAGCAGTCTGCAAACACTTTCTCTGCAGAGTCCCCAAACAGGCGTTTTCAGCCCATTACCGGCATATGGAAGAAACAGCAGTAAGCACAGGGAAATATCTGCTTCTAAATCCAAAACGCAGCTATCTAACAGAACGGTTGTCAATGTGTGCACTCAACTTCCAGAGTTAAACCCGTGTGTGTATTCAGCAGTCTGCAAACACTTTCTCTGCAGAGTCCCAAAACAGGCGTTTTCAGCCCATTACCGGCATATGGAAGCAACAGCAGTAAGCACAGGGAAATATCTGCTTCTAAATCCAAAACGCAGCTATCTAACAGAACGGTTGTCAATGTGTGCACTCAACTTCCAGAGTTAAACCCGTGTGTGGATTCAGCAGTCTGCAAACACTTTCTCTGCAGAGTCCCCAAACAGGCGTTTTCAGCCCATTACCGGCATATGGAAGCAACAGCAGTAAGCACAGGGAAATATCTGCTTCTAAATCCAAAACGCAGCTATCTAACAGAACGATTGTCAATGTGTGCACTCAACTTCCAGAGTTAAACCGGTGTGTGGATTCAGCAGTCTGCAAACACTTTCTCTGCAGAGTCCCCAAACAGGCGTTTTCAGCCCATTACCGGCATATGGAAGCAACAGCAGTAAGCACAGGGAAATATCTGCTTCTAAATCCAAAACGCAGCTATCTAACAGAACGGTTGTCAATGTGTGCACTCAACTTCCAGAGTTAAACCCGTGTGTGTATTCAGCAGTCTGCAAACACTTTCTCTGCAGAGTCCCAAAACAGGCGTTTTCAGCCCATTACCGGCATATGGAAGAAGCAGCAGAAAGCACAGGGAAATATCTGCTTCTAAATCCAAAACGCAGCTATCTAACAGAACGGTTGTCAATGTGTGCACTCAACTTCCAGAGTTAAACCCGTGTGTGGATTCAGCAGTCTGCAAACACTTTCTCTGCAGAGTCCCAAAACAGGCGTTTTCAGCCCATTACCGGCATATGGAAGAAACAGCAGTAAGCACAGGGAAATATCTGCTTCTAAATCCAAAACGCAGCTATCTAACAGAACGGTTGTCAATGTGTGCACTCAACTTCCAGAGTTAAACCCGTGTGTGGATTCAGCAGTCTGCAAACACTTTCTCTGCAGAGTCCCAAAACAGGCGTTTTCAGCCCATTACCGGCATATGGAAGAAACAGCAGTAAGCCCAGGGAAATATCTGCTTCTAAATCCAAAACGCAGCTATCTAACAGAACGGTTGTCAATGCGTGCACTCAACTTCCAGAGTTAAACCCGTGTGTGGATTCAGCAGTCTGCAAACACTTTCTCTGCAGAGTCCCAAAACAGGCGTTTTCAGCCCATTACCGGCATATGGAAGAAACAGCAGTAAGCACAGGGAAATATCTGCTTCTAAATCCAAAACGCAGCTATCTAACAGAACGGTTGTCAATGTGTGCACTCAACTTCCAGAGTTAAACCCGTGTGTGGATTCAGCAGTCTGCAAACACTTTCTCTGCAGAGTCCCAAAACAGGCGTTTTCAGCCCATTACCGGCATATGGAAGAAACAGCAGTAAGCACAGGGAAATATCTGCTTCTAAATCCAAAACGCAGCTATCTAACAGAACGGTTGTCAATGTGTGCACTCAACTTCCAGAGTTAAACCCGTGTGTGGATTCAGCAGTCTGCAAACACTTTCTCTGCAGAGTCCCAAAACAGGCGTTTTCAGCCCATTACCGGCATATGGAAGAAACAGCAGTAAGCACAGGGAAATATCTGCTTCTAAATCCAAAACGCAGCTATCTAACAGAACGGTTGTCAATGTGTGCACTCAACTTCCAGAGTTAAACCCGTGTGTGGATTCAGCAGTCTGCAAACACTTTCTCTGCAGAGTCCCAAAACAGGCGTTTTCAGCCCATTACCGGCATATGGAAGCAACAGCAGTAAGCACAGGGAAATATCTGCTTCTAAATCCAAAACGCAGCTATCTAACAGAACGGTTGTCAATGTGTGCACTCAACTTCCAGAGTTAAACCCGTGTGTGGATTCAGCAGTCTGCAAACACTTTCTCTGCAGAGTCCCAAAACAGGCGTTTTCAGCCCATTACCGGCATATGGAAGCAACAGCAGTAAGCAAAGGGAAATATCTGCTTCTAACTCCAAAACGCAGCTATCTAACAGAACGGTTGTCAATGTGTGCACTCAACTTCCAGAGTTAAACCCGTGTGTGGATTCAGCAGTCTGTAAACACTTTCTCTGCAGAGTCCCAAAACAGGCGTTTTCAGCCCATTACCGGCATATGGAAGAAACAGCAGTAAGCACAGGGAAATATCTGCTTCTAAATCCAAAACGCAGCTATCTAACAGAACGGTTGTCAATGTGTGCACTCAACTTCCAGAGTTAAACCCGTGTGTGTATTCAGCAGTCTGCAAACACTTTCTCTGCAGAGTCCCAAAACAGGCGTTTTCAGCCCATTACCGGCATATGGAAGAAACAGCAGTAAGCACAGGGAAATATCTGCTTCTAAATCCAAAACGCAGCTATCTAACAGAACGGTTGTCAATGTGTGCACTCAACTTCCAGAGTTAAACCCGTGTGTGGATTCAGCAGTCTGCAAACACTTTCTCTGCAGAGTCCCCAAACAGGCGTTTTCAGCCCATTACCGGCATATGGAAGCAACAGCAGTAAGCACAGGGAAATATCTGCTTCTAAATCCAAAACGCAGCTATCTAACAGAACGGTTGTCAATGTGTGCACTCAACTTCCAGAGATAAACCGGTGTGTGGATTCAGCAGTCTGCAAACAGTTTCTCTGCAGAGTCCCAAAACAGGCGTTTTCAGCCCATTACCGGCATATGGAAGCAACAGCAGTAAGCACAGGGAAATATCTGCTTCTAAATCCAAAACGCAGCTATCTACCAGAACGGTTGTCAATGCGTGCACTCAACTTCCAGAGTTAAACCCGTGTGTGTATTCAGCAGTCTGCAAACACTTTCTCTGCAGAGTCCCAAAACAGGCGTTTTCAGCCCATTACCGGCATATGGAAGAAACAGCAGTAAGCACAGGGAAATATCTGCTTCTAAATCCAAAACGCAGCTATCTAACAGAACGGTTGTCAATGTGTGCACTCAACTTCCAGAGTTAAACCCGTGTGTGGATTCAGCAGTCTGCAAACACTTTCTCTGCAGAGTCCCAAAACAGGCGTTTTCAGCCCATTACCGGCATATGGAAGAAACAGCAGTAAGCACAGGGAAATATCTGCTTCTAAATCCAAAACGCAGCTATCTAACAGAACGGTTGTCAATGTGTGCACTCAACTTCCAGAGTTAAACCCGTGTGTGGATTCAGCAGTCTGCAAACAGTTTCTCTGCAGAGTCCCAAAACAGGCGTTTTCACTCCATTACCGGCATATGGAAGAAACAGCAGTAAGCACAGGGAAATATCTGCTTCTAAATCCAAAACGCAGCTATCTAACAGAACGGTTGTCAATGTGTGCACTCAACTTCCAGAGTTAAACCCGTGTGTGGATTCAGCAGTCTGCAAACACTTTCTCTGCAGAGTCCCAAAACAGGCGTTTTCAGCCCATTACCGGCATATGGAAGCAACAGCAGTAAGCACAGGGAAATATCTGCTTCTAAATCCAAAACGCAGCTATCTAACAGAACGGTTGTCAATGTGTGCACTCAACTTCCAGAGTTAAACCCGTGTGTGGATTCAGCAGTCTGCAAACACTTTCTCTGCAGAGTCCCAAAACAGGCGTTTTCAGCCCATTACCGGCATATGGAAGCAACAGCAGTAAGCACAGGGAAATATCTGCTTCTAAATCCAAAACGCAGCTATCTAACAGA
Source organism: Aotus nancymaae (assembly GCF_030222135.1). Lineage (NCBI taxonomy): Eukaryota > Metazoa > Chordata > Mammalia > Primates > Aotidae > Aotus > Aotus nancymaae. Next base: position 89,196 of record NW_026989122.1, read on the forward strand.
ACGGTTGTCAATGTGTGCACTCAACTTCCAGAGTTAAACCCGTGTGTGGATTCAGCAGTCTGCAAACAGTTTCTCTGCAGAGTCCCAAAACAGGCGTTTTCAGCCCATTACCGGCATATGGAAGCAACAGCAGTAAGCAAAGGGAAATATCTGCTTCTAACTCCAAAACGCAGCTATCTAACAGAACGGTTGTCAATGTGTGCACTCAACTTCCAGAGTTAAACCCGTGTGTGGATTCAGCAGTCTGTAAACACTTTCTCTGCAGAGTCCCAAAACAGGCGTTTTCAGCCCATGACCGGCATATGGAAGCAACAGCAGTAAGCACAGGGAAATATCTGCTTCTAAATCCAAAACGCAGCTATCTAACAGAACGGTTGTCAATGTGTGCACTCAACTTCCAGAGTTAAACCCGTGTGTGTATTCAGCAGTCTGCAAACACTTTCTCTGCAGAGTCCCAAAACAGGCGTTTTCAGCCCATTACCGGCATATGGAAGAAACAGCAGTAAGCACAGGGAAATATCTGCTTCTAAATCCAAAACGCAGCTATCTAACAGAACGGTTGTCAATGTGTGCACTCAACTTCCAGAGTTAAACCCGTGTGTGGATTCAGCAGTCTGCAAACACTTTCTCTGCAGAGTCCCAAAACAGGCGTTTTCAGCCCATTACCGGCATATGGAAGAAACAGCAGTAAGCACAGGGAAATATCTGCTTCTAAATCCAAAACGCAGCTATCTAACAGAACGGTTGTCAATGTGTGCACTCAACTTCCAGAGTTAAACCCGTGTGTGGATTCAGCAGTCTGCAAACAGTTTCTCTGCAGAGTCCCAAAACAGGCGTTTTCAGCCCATTACCGGCATATGGAAGCAACAGCAGTAAGCACAGGGAAATATCTGCTTCTAAATCCAAAACGCAGCTATCTAACAGAACGGTTGTCAATGTGTGCACTCAACTTCCAGAGTTAAACCCGTGTGTGGATTCAGCAGTCTGCAAACACTTTCTCTGCAGAGTCCCAAAACAGGCGTTTTCAGCCCATTACCGGCATATGGAAGAAACAGCAGTAAGCACAGGGAAATATCTGCTTCTAAATCCAAAACGCAGCTATCTAACAGAACGGTTGTCAATGTGTGCACTCAACTTCCAGAGTTAAACCCGTGTGTGGATTCAGCAGTCTGCAAACAGTTTCTCTGCAGAGTCCCAAAACAGGCGTTTTCAGCCCATTACCGGCATATGGAAGCAACAGCAGTAAGCACAGGGAAATATCTGCTTCTAAATCCAAAACGCAGCTATCTAACAGAACGGTTGTCAATGTGTGCACTCAACTTCCAGAGTTAAACCCGTGTGTGGATTCAGCAGTCTGCAAACACTTTCTCTGCAGAGTCCCCAAACAGGCGTTTTCAGCCCATTACCGGCATATGGAAGCAACAGCAGTAAGCACAAGGAAATATCTGCTTCTAAATCCAAAACGCAGCTATCTAACAGAACGATTGTCAATGTGTGCACTCAACTTCCAGAGTTAAACCGGTGTGTGGATTCAGCAGTCTGCAAACACTTTCTCTGCAGAGTCCCCAAACAGGCGTTTTCAGCCCATTACCGGCATATGGAAGAAACAGCAGTAAGCACAGGGAAATATCTGCTTCTAAATCCAAAACGCAGCTATCTAACAGAACGGTTGTCAATGTGTGCACTCAACTTCCAGAGTTAAACCCGTGTGTGTATTCAGCAGTCTGCAAACACTTTCTCTGCAGAGTCCCAAAACAGGCGTTTTCAGCCCATTACCGGCATATGGAAGCAACAGCAGTAAGCACAGGGAAATATCTGCTTCTAAATCCAAAACGCAGCTATCTAACAGAACGGTTGTCAATGTGTGCACTCAACTTCCAGAGTTAAACCCGTGTGTGGATTCAGCAGTCTGCAAACACTTTCTCTGCAGAGTCCCCAAACAGGCGTTTTCAGCCCATTACCGGCATATGGAAGCAACAGCAGTAAGCACAGGGAAATATCTGCTTCTAAATCCAAAACGCAGCTATCTAACAGAACGATTGTCAATGTGTGCACTCAACTTCCAGAGTTAAACCGGTGTGTGGATTCAGCAGTCTGCAAACACTTTCTCTGCAGAGTCCCCAAACAGGCGTTTTCAGCCCATTACCGGCATATGGAAGAAACAGCAGTAAGCACAGGGAAATATCTGCTTCTAAATCCAAAACGCAGCTATCTAACAGAACGGTTGTCAATGTGTGCACTCAACTTCCAGAGTTAAACCCGTGTGTGTATTCAGCAGTCTGCAAACACTTTCTCTGCAGAGTCCCAAAACAGGCGTTTTCAGCCCATTACCGGCATATGGAAGAAGCAGCAGAAAGCACAGGGAAATATCTGCTTCTAAATCCAAAACGCAGCTATCTAACAGAACGGTTGTCAATGTGTGCACTCAACTTCCAGAGTTAAACCCGTGTGTGGATTCAGCAGTCTGCAAACACTTTCTCTGCAGAGTCCCAAAACAGGCGTTTTCAGCCCATTACCGGCATATGGAAGAAACAGCAGTAAGCACAGGGAAATATCTGCTTCTAAATCCAAAACGCAGCTATCTAACAGAACGGTTGTCAATGTGTGCACTCAACTTCCAGAGTTAAACCCGTGTGTGGATTCAGCAGTCTGCAAACACTTTCTCTGCAGAGTCCCAAAACAGGCGTTTTCAGCCCATTACCGGCATATGGAAGAAACAGCAGTAAGCCCAGGGAAATATCTGCTTCTAAATCCAAAACGCAGCTATCTAACAGAACGGTTGTCAATGCGTCCACTCAACTTCCAGAGTTAAACCCGTGTGTGGATTCAGCAGTCTGCAAACACTTTCTCTGCAGAGTCCCAAAACAGGCGTTTTCAGCCCATTACCGGCATATGGAAGAAACAGCAGTAAGCACAGGGAAATATCTGCTTCTAAATCCAAAACGCAGCTATCTAACAGAACGGTTGTCAATGTGTGCACTCAACTTCCAGAGTTAAACCCGTGTGTGGATTCAGCAGTCTGCAAACACTTTCTCTGCAGAGTCCCAAAACAGGCGTTTTCAGCCCATTACCGGCATATGGAAGAAACAGCAGTAAGCACAGGGAAATATCTGCTTCTAAATCCAAAACGCAGCTATCTAACAGAACGGTTGTCAATGTGTGCACTCAACTTCCAGAGTTAAACCCGTGTGTGGATTCAGCAGTCTGCAAACAGTTTCTCTGCAGAGTCCCAAAACAGGCGTTTTCACTCCATTACCGGCATATGGAAGAAACAGCAGTAAGCACAGGGAAATATCTGCTTCTAAATCCAAAACGCAGCTATCTAACAGAACGGTTGTCAATGTGTGCACTCAACTTCCAGAGTTAAACCCGTGTGTGGATTCAGCAGTCTGCAAACACTTTCTCTGCAGAGTCCCAAAACAGGCGTTTTCAGCCCATTACCGGCATATGGAAGAAACAGCAGTAAGCACAGGGAAATATCTGCTTCTAAATCCAAAACGCAGCTATCTAACAGAACGGTTGTCAATGTGTGCACTCAACTTCCAGAGTTAAACCCGTGTGTGGATTCAGCAGTCTGCAAACAGTTTCTCTGCAGAGTCCCAAAACAGGCGTTTTCAGCCCATTACCGGCATATGGAAGCAACAGCAGTAAGCACAGGGAAATATCTGCTTCTAAATCCAAAACGCAGCTATCTAACAGAACGGTTGTCAATGTGTGCACTCAACTTCCAGAGTTAAACCCGTGTGTGGATTCAGCAGTCTGCAAACACTTTCTCTGCAGAGTCCCAAAACAGGCGTTTTCAGCCCATTACCGGCATATGGAAGAAACAGCAGTAAGCACAGGGAAATATCTGCTTCTAAATCCAAAACGCAGCTATCTAACAGAACGGTTGTCAATGTGTGCACTCAACTTCCAGAGTTAAACCCGTGTGTGGATTCAGCAGTCTGCAAACAGTTTCTCTGCAGAGTCCCAAAACAGGCGTTTTCAGCCCATTACCGGCATATGGAAGCAACAGCAGTAAGCACAGGGAAATATCTGCTTCTAAATCCAAAACGCAGCTATCTAACAGAACGGTTGTCAATGTGTGCACTCAACTTCCAGAGTTAAACCCGTGTGTGGATTCAGCAGTCTGCAAACACTTTCTCTGCAGAGTCCCCAAACAGGCGTTTTCAGCCCATTACCGGCATATGGAAGCAACAGCAGTAAGCACAAGGAAATATCTGCTTCTAAATCCAAAACGCAGCTATCTAACAGAACGATTGTCAATGTGTGCACTCAACTTCCAGAGTTAAACCGGTGTGTGGATTCAGCAGTCTGCAAACACTTTCTCTGCAGAGTCCCCAAACAGGCGTTTTCAGCCCATTACCGGCATATGGAAGAAACAGCAGTAAGCACAGGGAAATATCTGCTTCTAAATCCAAAACGCAGCTATCTAACAGAACGGTTGTCAATGTGTGCACTCAACTTCCAGAGTTAAACCCGTGTGTGTATTCAGCAGTCTGCAAACACTTTCTCTGCAGAGTCCCAAAACAGGCGTTTTCAGCCCATTACCGGCATATGGAAGCAACAGCAGTAAGCACAGGGAAATATCTGCTTCTAAATCCAAAACGCAGCTATCTAACAGAACGGTTGTCAATGTGTGCACTCAACTTCCAGAGTTAAACCCGTGTGTGGATTCAGCAGTCTGCAAACACTTTCTCTGCAGAGTCCCCAAACAGGCGTTTTCAGCCCATTACCGGCATATGGAAGCAACAGCAGTAAGCACAGGGAAATATCTGCTTCTAAATCCAAAACGCAGCTATCTAACAGAACGATTGTCAATGTGTGCACTCAACTTCCAGAGTTAAACCGGTGTGTGGATTCAGCAGTCTGCAAACACTTTCTCTGCAGAGTCCCCAAACAGGCGTTTTCAGCCCATTACCGGCATATGGAAGAAACAGCAGTAAGCACAGGGAAATATCTGCTTCTAAATCCAAAACGCAGCTATCTAACAGAACGGTTGTCAATGTGTGCACTCAACTTCCAGAGTTAAACCCGTGTGTGTATTCAGCAGTCTGCAAACACTTTCTCTGCAGAGTCCCAAAACAGGCGTTTTCAGCCCATTACCGGCATATGGAAGAAGCAGCAGAAAGCACAGGGAAATATCTGCTTCTAAATCCAAAACGCAGCTATCTAACAGAACGGTTGTCAATGTGTGCACTCAACTTCCAGAGTTAAACCCGTGTGTGGATTCAGCAGTCTGCAAACACTTTCTCTGCAGAGTCCCAAAACAGGCGTTTTCAGCCCATTACCGGCATATGGAAGAAACAGCAGTAAGCACAGGGAAATATCTGCTTCTAAATCCAAAACGCAGCTATCTAACAGAACGGTTGTCAATGTGTGCACTCAACTTCCAGAGTTAAACCCGTGTGTGGATTCAGCAGTCTGCAAACACTTTCTCTGCAGAGTCCCAAAACAGGCGTTTTCAGCCCATTACCGGCATATGGAAGAAACAGCAGTAAGCCCAGGGAAATATCTGCTTCTAAATCCAAAACGCAGCTATCTAACAGAACGGTTGTCAATGCGTGCACTCAACTTCCAGAGTTAAACCCGTGTGTGGATTCAGCAGTCTGCAAACACTTTCTCTGCAGAGTCCCAAAACAGGCGTTTTCAGCCCATTACCGGCATATGGAAGAAACAGCAGTAAGCACAGGGAAATATCTGCTTCTAAATCCAAAACGCAGCTATCTAACAGAACGGTTGTCAATGTGTGCACTCAACTTCCAGAGTTAAACCCGTGTGTGGATTCAGCAGTCTGCAAACACTTTCTCTGCAGAGTCCCAAAACAGGCGTTTTCAGCCCATTACCGGCATATGGAAGAAACAGCAGTAAGCACAGGGAAATATCTGCTTCTAAATCCAAAACGCAGCTATCTAACAGAACGGTTGTCAATGTGTGCACTCAACTTCCAGAGTTAAACCCGTGTGTGGATTCAGCAGTCTGCAAACAGTTTCTCTGCAGAGTCCCAAAACAGGCGTTTTCACTCCATTACCGGCATATGGAAGAAACAGCAGTAAGCACAGGGAAATATCTGCTTCTAAATCCAAAACGCAGCTATCTAACAGAACGGTTGTCAATGTGTGCACTCAACTTCCAGAGTTAAACCCGTGTGTGGATTCAGCAGTCTGCAAACACTTTCTCTGCAGAGTCCCAAAACAGGCGTTTTCAGCCCATTACCGGCATATGGAAGCAACAGCAGTAAGCACAGGGAAATATCTGCTTCTAAATCCAAAACGCAGCTATCTAACAGAACGGTTGTCAATGTGTGCACTCAACTTCCAGAGTTAAACCCGTGTGTGGATTCAGCAGTCTGCAAACACTTTCTCTGCAGAGTCCCAAAACAGGCGTTTTCAGCCCATTACCGGCATATGGAAGCAACAGCAGTAAGCAAAGGGAAATATCTGCTTCTAACTCCAAAACGCAGCTATCTAACAGAACGGTTTTCAATGTGTGCACTCAACTTCCAGAGTTAAACCCGTGTGTGGATTCAGCAGTCTGTAAACACTTTCTCTGCAGAGTCCCAAAACAGGCGTTTTCAGCCCATTACCGGCATATGGAAGCAACAGCAGTAAGCACAGGGAAATATCTGCTTCTAAATCCAAAACGCAGCTATCTAACAGAACGGTTGTCAATGTGTGCACTCAACTTCCAGAGTTAAACCCGTGTGTGTATTCAGCAGTCTGCAAACACTTTCTCTGCAGAGTCCCAAAACAGGCGTTTTCAGCCCATTACCGGCATATGGAAGAAACAGCAGTAAGCACAGGGAAATATCTGCTTCTAAATCCAAAACGCAGCTATCTAACAGAACGGTTGTCAATGTGTGCACTCAACTTCCAGAGTTAAACCCGTGTGTGGATTCAGCAGTCTGCAAACACTTTCTCTGCAGAGTCCCCAAACAGGCGTTTTCAGCCCATTACCGGCATATGGAAGCAACAGCAGTAAGCACAGGGAAATATCTGCTTCTAAATCCAAAACGCAGCTATCTAACAGAACGGTTGTCAATGTGTGCACTCAACTTCCAGAGATAAACCGGTGTGTGGATTCAGCAGTCTGCAAACAGTTTCTCTGCAGAGTCCCAAAACAGGCGTTTTCAGCCCATTACCGGCATATGGAAGCAACAGCAGTAAGCACAGGGAAATATCTGCTTCTAAATCCAAAACGCAGCTATCTAACAGAACGGTTGTCAATGTGTGCACTCAACTTCCAGAGTTAAACCCGTGTGTGGATTCAGCAGTCTGTAAACACTTTCTCTGCAGAGTCCCAAAACAGGCGTTTTCAGCCCATGACCGGCATATGGAAGCAACAGCAGTAAGCACAGGGAAATATCTGCTTCTAAATCCAAAACGCAGCTATCTAACAGAACGGTTGTCAATGTGTGCACTCAACTTCCAGAGTTAAACCCGTGTGTGTATTCAGCAGTCTGCAAACACTTTCTCTGCAGAGTCCCAAAACAGGCGTTTTCAGCCCATTACCGGCATATGGAAGCAACAGCAGTAAGCACAGGGAAATATCTGCTTCTAAATCCAAAACGCAGCTATCTAACAGAACGGTTGTCAATGTGTGCACTCAACTTCCAGAGTTAAACCCGTGTGTGGATTCAGCAGTCTGCAAACACTTTCTCTGCAGAGTCCCAAAACAGGCGTTTTCAGCCCATTACCGGCATATGGAAGAAACAGCAGTAAGCACAGGGAAATATCTGCTTCTAAATCCAAAACGCAGCTATCTAACAGAACGGTTGTCAATGTGTGCACTCAACTTCCAGAGTTAAACCCGTGTGTGTATTCAGCAGTCTGCAAACACTTTCTCTGCAGAGTCCCAAAACAGGCGTTTTCAGCCCATTACCGGCATATGGAAGAAACAGCAGTAAGCACAGGGAAATATCTGCTTCTAAATCCAAAACGCAGCTATCTAACAGAACGGTTGTCAATGTGTGCACTCAACTTCCAGAGTTAAACCCGTGTGTGGATTCAGCAGTCTGCAAACACTTTCTCTGCAGAGTCCCAAAACAGGCGTTTTCAGCCCATTACCGGCATATGGAAGAAACAGCAGTAAGCACAGGGAAATATCTGCTTCTAAATCCAAAACGCAGCTATCTAACAGAACGGTTGTCAATGTGTGCACTCAACTTCCAGAGTTAAACCGGTGTGTGGATTCAGCAGTCTGCAAACACTTTCTCTGCAGAGTCCCCAAACAGGCGTTTTCAGCCCATTACCGGCATATGGAAGAAACAGCAGTAAGCACAGGGAAATATCTGCTTCTAAATCCAAAACGCAGCTATCTAACAGAACGGTTGTCAATGTGTGCACTCAACTTCCAGAGTTAAACCCGTGTGTGGATTCAGCAGTCTGCAAACACTTTCTCTGCAGAGTCCCCAAACAGGCGTTTTCAGCCCATTACCGGCATATGGAAGCAACAGCAGTAAGCACAGGGAAATATCTGCTTCTAAATCCAAAACGCAGCTATCTAACAGAACGATTGTCAATGTGTGCACTCAACTTCCAGAGTTAAACCGGTGTGTGGATTCAGCAGTCTGCAAACACTTTCTCTGCAGAGTCCCCAAACAGGCGTTTTCAGCCCATTACCGGCATATGGAAGAAACAGCAGTAAGCACAGGGAAATATCTGCTTCTAAATCCAAAACGCAGCTATCTAACAGAACGGTTGTCAATGTGTGCACTCAACTTCCAGAGTTAAACCCGTGTGTGTATTCAGCAGTCTGCAAACACTTTCTCTGCAGAGTCCCAAAACAGGCGTTTTCAGCCCATTACCGGCATATGGAAGCAACAGCAGTAAGCACAGGGAAATATCTGCTTCTAAATCCAAAACGCAGCTATCTAACAGAACGGTTGTCAATGTGTGCACTCAACTTCCAGAGTTAAACCCGTGTGTGGATTCAGCAGTCTGCAAACACTTTCTCTGCAGAGTCCCAAAACAGGCGTTTTCAGCCCATTACCGGCATATGGAAGAAACAGCAGTAAGCACAGGGAAATATCTGCTTCTAAATCCAAAACGCAGCTATCTAACAGAACGGTTGTCAATGTGTGCACTCAACTTCCAGAGTTAAACCCGTGTGTGTATTCAGCAGTCTGCAAACACTTTCTCTGCAGAGTCCCAAAACAGGCGTTTTCAGCCCATTACCGGCATATGGAAGAAACAGCAGTAAGCCCAGGGAAATATCTGCTTCTAATTCCAAAACGCAGCTATCTACCAGAACGGTTGTCAATGCGTGCACTCAACTTCCAGAGTTAAACCCGTGTGTGGATTCAGCAGTCTGCAAACACTTTCTCTGCAGAGTCCCAAAACAGGCGTTTTCAGCCCATTACCGGCATATGGAAGAAACAGCAGTAAGCACAGGGAAATATCTGCTTCTAAATCCAAAACGCAGCTATCTAACAGAACGGTTGTCAATGTGTGCCCTCAACTTCCAGAGTTAAACCCGTGTGTGGATTCAGCAGTCTGCAAACACTTTCTCTGCAGAGTCCCAAAACAGGCGTTTTCAGCCCATTACCGGCATATGGAAGAAACAGCAGTAAGCACAGGGAAATATCTGCTTCTAAATCCAAAACGCAGCTATCTAACAGAACGGTTGTCAATGTGTGCACTCAACTTCCAGAGTTAAACCCGTGTGTGGATTCAGCAGTCTGCAAACAGTTTCTCTGCAGAGTCCCAAAACAGGCGTTTTCACTCCATTACCGGCATATGGAAGAAACAGCAGTAAGCACAGGGAAATATCTGCTTCTAAATCCAAAACGCAGCTATCTAACAGAACGGTTGTCAATGTGTGCACTCAACTTCCAGAGTTAAACCCGTGTGTGGATTCAGCAGTCTGCAAACACTTTCTCTGCAGAGTCCCAAAACAGGCGTTTTCAGCCCATTACCGGCATATGGAAGCAACAGCAGTAAGCACAGGGAAATATCTGCTTCTAAATCCAAAACGCAGCTATCTAACAGAACGGTTGTCAATGTGTGCACTCAACTTCCAGAGTTAAACCCGTGTGTGGATTCAGCAGTCTGCAAACACTTTCTCTGCAGAGTCCCAAAACAGGCGTTTTCAGCCCATTACCGGCATATGGAAGCAACAGCAGTAAGCACAGGGAAATATCTGCTTCTAAATCCAAAACGCAGCTATCTAACAGAACGGTTGTCAATGTGTGCACTCAACTTCCAGAGTTAAACCCGTGTGTGGATTCAGCAGTCTGCAAACAGTTTCTCTGCAGAGTCCCAAAACAGGCGTTTTCAGCCCATTACCGGCATATGGAAGCAACAGCAGTAAGCAAAGGGAAATATCTGCTTCTAACTCCAAAACGCAGCTATCTAACAGAACGGTTGTCAATGTGTGCACTCAACTTCCAGAGTTAAACCCGTGTGTGGATTCAGCAGTCTGTAAACACTTTCTCTGCAGAGTCCCAAAACAGGCGTTTTCAGCCCATGACCGGCATATGGAAGCAACAGCAGTAAGCACAGGGAAATATCTGCTTCTAAATCCAAAACGCAGCTATCTAACAGAACGGTTGTCAATGTGTGCACTCAACTTCCAGAGTTAAACCCGTGTGTGTATTCAGCAGTCTGCAAACACTTTCTCTGCAGAGTCCCAAAACAGGCGTTTTCAGCCCATTACCGGCATATGGAAGAAACAGCAGTAAGCACAGGGAAATATCTGCTTCTAAATCCAAAACGCAGCTATCTAACAGAACGGTTGTCAATGTGTGCACTCAACTTCCAGAGTTAAACCCGTGTGTGGATTCAGCAGTCTGCAAACACTTTCTCTGCAGAGTCCCAAAACAGGCGTTTTCAGCCCATTACCGGCATATGGAAGAAACAGCAGTAAGCACAGGGAAATATCTGCTTCTAAATCCAAAACGCAGCTATCTAACAGAACGGTTGTCAATGTGTGCACTCAACTTCCAGAGTTAAACCCGTGTGTGGATTCAGCAGTCTGCAAACAGTTTCTCTGCAGAGTCCCAAAACAGGCGTTTTCAGCCCATTACCGGCATATGGAAGCAACAGCAGTAAGCACAGGGAAATATCTGCTTCTAAATCCAAAACGCAGCTATCTAACAGAACGGTTGTCAATGTGTGCACTCAACTTCCAGAGTTAAACCCGTGTGTGGATTCAGCAGTCTGCAAACACTTTCTCTGCAGAGTCCCAAAACAGGCGTTTTCAGCCCATTACCGGCATATGGAAGAAACAGCAGTAAGCACAGGGAAATATCTGCTTCTAAATCCAAAACGCAGCTATCTAACAGAACGGTTGTCAATGTGTGCACTCAACTTCCAGAGTTAAACCCGTGTGTGGATTCAGCAGTCTGCAAACAGTTTCTCTGCAGAGTCCCAAAACAGGCGTTTTCAGCCCATTACCGGCATATGGAAGCAACAGCAGTAAGCACAGGGAAATATCTGCTTCTAAATCCAAAACGCAGCTATCTAACAGAACGGTTGTCAATGTGTGCACTCAACTTCCAGAGTTAAACCCGTGTGTGGATTCAGCAGTCTGCAAACACTTTCTCTGCAGAGTCCCCAAACAGGCGTTTTCAGCCCATTACCGGCATATGGAAGCAACAGCAGTAAGCACAAGGAAATATCTGCTTCTAAATCCAAAACGCAGCTATCTAACAGAACGATTGTCAATGTGTGCACTCAACTTCCAGAGTTAAACCGGTGTGTGGATTCAGCAGTCTGCAAACACTTTCTCTGCAGAGTCCCCAAACAGGCGTTTTCAGCCCATTACCGGCATATGGAAGAAACAGCAGTAAGCACAGGGAAATATCTGCTTCTAAATCCAAAACGCAGCTATCTAACAGAACGGTTGTCAATGTGTGCACTCAACTTCCAGAGTTAAACCCGTGTGTGTATTCAGCAGTCTGCAAACACTTTCTCTGCAGAGTCCCAAAACAGGCGTTTTCAGCCCATTACCGGCATATGGAAGCAACAGCAGTAAGCACAGGGAAATATCTGCTTCTAAATCCAAAACGCAGCTATCTAACAGAACGGTTGTCAATGTGTGCACTCAACTTCCAGAGTTAAACCCGTGTGTGGATTCAGCAGTCTGCAAACACTTTCTCTGCAGAGTCCCCAAACAGGCGTTTTCAGCCCATTACCGGCATATGGAAGCAACAGCAGTAAGCACAGGGAAATATCTGCTTCTAAATCCAAAACGCAGCTATCTAACAGAACGATTGTCAATGTGTGCACTCAACTTCCAGAGTTAAACCGGTGTGTGGATTCAGCAGTCTGCAAACACTTTCTCTGCAGAGTCCCCAAACAGGCGTTTTCAGCCCATTACCGGCATATGGAAGAAACAGCAGTAAGCACAGGGAAATATCTGCTTCTAAATCCAAAACGCAGCTATCTAACAGAACGGTTGTCAATGTGTGCACTCAACTTCCAGAGTTAAACCCGTGTGTGTATTCAGCAGTCTGCAAACACTTTCTCTGCAGAGTCCCAAAACAGGCGTTTTCAGCCCATTACCGGCATATGGAAGAAGCAGCAGAAAGCACAGGGAAATATCTGCTTCTAAATCCAAAACGCAGCTATCTAACAGAACGGTTGTCAATGTGTGCACTCAACTTCCAGAGTTAAACCCGTGTGTGGATTCAGCAGTCTGCAAACACTTTCTCTGCAGAGTCCCAAAACAGGCGTTTTCAGCCCATTACCGGCATATGGAAGAAACAGCAGTAAGCACAGGGAAATATCTGCTTCTAAATCCAAAACGCAGCTATCTAACAGAACGGTTGTCAATGTGTGCACTCAACTTCCAGAGTTAAACCCGTGTGTGGATTCAGCAGTCTGCAAACACTTTCTCTGCAGAGTCCCAAAACAGGCGTTTTCAGCCCATTACCGGCATATGGAAGAAACAGCAGTAAGCCCAGGGAAATATCTGCTTCTAAATCCAAAACGCAGCTATCTAACAGAACGGTTGTCAATGCGTGCACTCAACTTCCAGAGTTAAACCCGTGTGTGGATTCAGCAGTCTGCAAACACTTTCTCTGCAGAGTCCCAAAACAGGCGTTTTCAGCCCATTACCGGCATATGGAAGAAACAGCAGTAAGCCCAGGGAAATATCTGCTTCTAAATCCAAAACGCAGCTATCTAACAGAACGGTTGTCAATGTGTGCACTCAACTTCCAGAGTTAAACCCGTGTGTGGATTCAGCAGTCTGCAAACACTTTCTCTGCAGAGTCCCAAAACAGGCGTTTTCAGCCCATTACCGGCATATGGAAGAAACAGCAGTAAGCACAGGGAAATATCTGCTTCTAAATCCAAAACGCAGCTATCTAACAGAACGGTTGTCAATGTGTGCACTCAACTTCCAGAGTTAAACCCGTGTGTGGATTCAGCAGTCTGCAAACAGTTTCTCTGCAGAGTCCCAAAACAGGCGTTTTCAGCCCATTACCGGCATATGGAAGCAACAGCAGTAAGCACAGGGAAATATCTGCTTCTAAATCCAAAACGCAGCTATCTAACAGAACGGTTGTCAATGTGTGCACTCAACTTCCAGAGTTAAACCCGTGTGTGGATTCAGCAGTCTGCAAACACTTTCTCTGCAGAGTCCCAAAACAGGCGTTTTCAGCCCATTACCGGCATATGGAAGAAACAGCAGTAAGCACAGGGAAATATCTGCTTCTAAATCCAAAACGCAGCTATCTAACAGAACGGTTGTCAATGCGTGCACTCAACTTCCAGAGTTAAACCCGTGTGTGGATTCAGCAGTCTGCAAACACTTTCTCTGCAGAGTCCCAAAACAGGCGTTTTCAGCCCATTACCGGCATATGGAAGCAACAGCAGTAAGCAAAGGGAAATATCTGCTTCTAACTCCAAAACGCAGCTATCTAACAGAACGGTTGTCAATGTGTGCACTCAACTTCCAGAGTTAAACCCGTGTGTGGATTCAGCAGTCTGTAAACACTTTCTCTGCAGAGTCCCAAAACAGGCGTTTTCAGCCCATTACCGGCATATGGAAGAAACAGCAGTAAGCACAGGGAAATATCTGCTTCTAAATCCAAAACGCAGCTATCTAACAGAACGGTTGTCAATGTGTGCACTCAACTTCCAGAGTTAAACCCGTGTGTGTATTCAGCAGTCTGCAAACACTTTCTCTGCAGAGTCCCAAAACAGGCGTTTTCAGCCCATTACCGGCATATGGAAGAAACAGCAGTAAGCACAGGGAAATATCTGCTTCTAAATCCAAAACGCAGCTATCTAACAGAACGGTTGTCAATGTGTGCACTCAACTTCCAGAGTTAAACCCGTGTGTGGATTCAGCAGTCTGCAAACACTTTCTCTGCAGAGTCCCAAAACAGGCGTTTTCAGCCCATTACCGGCATATGGAAGAAACAGCAGTAAGCACAGGGAAATATCTGCTTCTAAATCCAAAACGCAGCTATCTAACAGAACGGTTGTCAATGTGTGCACTCAACTTCCAGAGTTAAACCCGTGTGTGGATTCAGCAGTCTGCAAACACTTTCTCTGCAGAGTCCCCAAACAGGCGTTTTCAGCCCATTACCGGCATATGGAAGAAACAGCAGTAAGCACAGGGAAATATCTGCTTCTAAATCCAAAACGCAGCTATCTAACAGAACGGTTGTCAATGTGTGCACTCAACTTCCAGAGATAAACCCGTGTGTGGATTCAGCAGTCTGCAAACAGTTTCTCTGCAGAGTCCCAAAACAGGCGTTTTCAGCCCATTACCGGCATATGGAAGCAACAGCAGTAAGCACAGGGAAATATCTGCTTCTAAATCCAAAACGCAGCTATCTAACAGAACGGTTGTCAATGTGTGCACTCAACTTCCAGAGTTAAACCCGTGTGTGGATTCAGCAGTCTGTAAACACTTTCTCTGCAGAGTCCCAAAACAGGCGTTTTCAGCCCATGACCGGCATATGGAAGAAACAGCAGTAAGCACAGGGAAATATCTGCTTCTAAATCCAAAACGCAGCTATCTAACAGAACGGTTGTCAATGTGTGCACTCAACTTCCAGAGTTAAACCCGTGTGTGTATTCAGCAGTCTGCAAACACTTTCTCTGCAGAGTCCCAAAACAGGCGTTTTCAGCCCATTACCGGCATATGGAAGAAACAGCAGTAAGCACAGGGAAATATCTGCTTCTAAATCCAAAACGCAGCTATCTAACAGAACGGTTGTCAATGTGTGCACTCAACTTCCAGAGTTAAACCCGTGTGTGTATTCAGCAGTCTGCAAACACTTTCTCTGCAGAGTCCCAAAACAGGCGTTTTCAGCCCATTACCGGCATATGGAAGAAACAGCAGTAAGCACAGGGAAATATCTGCTTCTAAATCCAAAACGCAGCTATCTAACAGAACGGTTGTCAATGTGTGCACTCAACTTCCAGAGTTAAACCCGTGTGTGGATTCAGCAGTCTGCAAACAGTTTCTCTGCAGAGTCCCAAAACAGGCGTTTTCAGCCCATTACCGGCATATGGAAGAAACAGCAGTAAGCACAGGGAAATATCTGCTTCTAAATCCAAAACGCAGCTATCTAACAGAACGGTTGTCAATGTGTGCACTCAACTTCCAGAGTTAAACCCGTGTGTGGATTCAGCAGTCTGCAAACACTTTCTCTGCAGAGTCCCCAAACAGGCGTTTTCAGCCCATTACCGGCATATGGAAGCAACAGCAGTAAGCACAGGGAAATATCTGCTTCTAAATCCAAAACGCAGCTATCTAACAGAACGGTTGTCAATGTGTGCACTCAACTTCCAGAGATAAACCCGTGTGTGGATTCAGCAGTCTGCAAACAGTTTCTCTGCAGAGTCCCAAAACAGGCGTTTTCAGCCCATTACCGGCATATGGAAGCAACAGCAGTAAGCACAGGGAAATATCTGCTTCTAAATCCAAAACGCAGCTATCTAACAGAACGGTTGTCAATGTGTGCACTCAACTTCCAGAGTTAAACCCGTGTGTGGATTCAGCAGTCTGTAAACACTTTCTCTGCAGAGTCCCAAAACAGGCGTTTTCAGCCCATGACCGGCATATGGAAGAAACAGCAGTAAGCACAGGGAAATATCTGCTTCTAAATCCAAAACGCAGCTATCTAACAGAACGGTTGTCAATGTGTGCACTCAACTTCCAGAGTTAAACCCGTGTGTGTATTCAGCAGTCTGCAAACACTTTCTCTGCAGAGTCCCAAAACAGGCGTTTTCAGCCCATTACCGGCATATGGAAGCAACAGCAGTAAGCACAGGGAAATATCTGCTTCTAAATCCAAAACGCAGCTATCTAACAGAACGGTTGTCAATGTGTGCACTCAACTTCCAGAGTTAAACCCGTGTGTGGATTCAGCAGTCTGCAAACACTTTCTCTGCAGAGTCCCAAAACAGGCGTTTTCAGCCCATTAC
Organism: Aotus nancymaae; assembly: GCF_030222135.1. NCBI lineage: Eukaryota > Metazoa > Chordata > Mammalia > Primates > Aotidae > Aotus > Aotus nancymaae. Next base: position 105,587 of record NW_026989122.1, read on the forward strand.
CGGCATATGGAAGCAACAGCAGTAAGCACAGGGAAATATCTGCTTCTAAATCCAAAACGCAGCTATCTAACAGAACGGTTGTCAATGTGTGCACTCAACTTCCAGAGTTAAACCCGTGTGTGGATTCAGCAGTCTGCAAACACTTTCTCTGCAGAGTCCCCAAACAGGCGTTTTCAGCCCATTACCGGCATATGGAAGAAACAGCAGTAAGCACAGGGAAATATCTGCTTCTAAATCCAAAACGCAGCTATCTAACAGAACGGTTGTCAATGTGTGCACTCAACTTCCAGAGTTAAACCCGTGTGTGTATTCAGCAGTCTGCAAACACTTTCTCTGCAGAGTCCCAAAACAGGCGTTTTCAGCCCATTACCGGCATATGGAAGAAACAGCAGTAAGCACAGGGAAATATCTGCTTCTAAATCCAAAACGCAGCTATCTAACAGAACGGTTGTCAATGTGTGCACTCAACTTCCAGAGTTAAACCCGTGTGTGGATTCAGCAGTCTGCAAACAGTTTCTCTGCAGAGTCCCAAAACAGGCGTTTTCACTCCATTACCGGCATATGGAAGCAACAGCAGTAAGCACAGGGAAATATCTGCTTCTAAATCCAAAACGCAGCTATCTAACAGAACGGTTGTCAATGTGTGCACTCAACTTCCAGAGTTAAACCCGTGTGTGGATTCAGCAGTCTGCAAACACTTTCTCTGCAGAGTCCCAAAACAGGCGTTTTCAGCCCTTTACCGGCATATGGAAGAAACAGCAGTAAGCACAGGGAAATATCTGCTTCTAAATCCAAAACGCAGCTATCTAACAGAACGGTTGTCAATGTGTGCACTCAACTTCCAGAGTTAAACCCGTGTGTGGATTCAGCAGTCTGCAAACAGTTTCTCTGCAGAGTCCCAAAACAGGCGTTTTCAGCCCATTACCGGCATATGGAAGCAACAGCAGTAAGCACAGGGAAATATCTGCTTCTAAATCCAAAACGCAGCTATCTAACAGAACGGTTGTCAATGTGTGCACTCAACTTCCAGAGTTAAACCCGTGTGTGGATTCAGCAGTCTGCAAACACTTTCTCTGCAGAGTCCCAAAACAGGCGTTTTCAGCCCATTACCGGCATATGGAAGAAACAGCAGTAAGCCCAGGGAAATATCTGCTTCTAATTCCAAAACGCAGCTATCTACCAGAACGGTTGTCAATGCGTGCACTCAACTTCCAGAGTTAAACCCGTGTGTGGATTCAGCAGTCTGCAAACACTTTCTCTGCAGAGTCCCAAAACAGGCGTTTTCAGCCCATTACCGGCATATGGAAGAAACAGCAGTAAGCACAGGGAAATATCTGCTTCTAAATCCAAAACGCAGCTATCTAACAGAACGGTTGTCAATGTGTGCCCTCAACTTCCAGAGTTAAACCCGTGTGTGGATTCAGCAGTCTGCAAACAGTTTCTCTGCAGAGTCCCAAAACAGGCGTTTTCAGCCCATTACCGGCATATGGAAGAAACAGCAGTAAGCACAGGGAAATATCTGCTTCTAAATCCAAAACGCAGCTATCTAACAGAACGGTTGTCAATGTGTGCACTCAACTTCCAGAGTTAAACCCGTGTGTGGATTCAGCAGTCTGCAAACAGTTTCTCTGCAGAGTCCCAAAACAGGCGTTTTCACTCCATTACCGGCATATGGAAGAAACAGCAGTAAGCACAGGGAAATATCTGCTTCTAAATCCAAAACGCAGCTATCTAACAGAACGGTTGTCAATGTGTGCACTCAACTTCCAGAGTTAAACCCGTGTGTGGATTCAGCAGTCTGCAAACACTTTCTCTGCAGAGTCCCAAAACAGGCGTTTTCAGCCCATTACCGGCATATGGAAGCAACAGCAGTAAGCACAGGGAAATATCTGCTTCTAAATCCAAAACGCAGCTATCTAACAGAACGGTTGTCAATGTGTGCACTCAACTTCCAGAGTTAAACCCGTGTGTGGATTCAGCAGTCTGCAAACACTTTCTCTGCAGAGTCCCAAAACAGGCGTTTTCAGCCCATTACCGGCATATGGAAGCAACAGCAGTAAGCACAGGGAAATATCTGCTTCTAAATCCAAAACGCAGCTATCTAACAGAACGGTTGTCAATGTGTGCACTCAACCTCCAGAGTTAAACCCGTGTGTGGATTCAGCAGTCTGCAAACAGTTTCTCTGCAGAGTCCCAAAACAGGCGTTTTCAGCCCATTACCGGCATATGGAAGCAACAGCAGTAAGCAAAGGGAAATATCTGCTTCTAACTCCAAAACGCAGCTATCTAACAGAACGGTTGTCAATGTGTGCACTCAACTTCCAGAGTTAAACCCGTGTGTGGATTCAGCAGTCTGTAAACACTTTCTCTGCAGAGTCCCAAAACAGGCGTTTTCAGCCCATGACCGGCATATGGAAGCAACAGCAGTAAGCACAGGGAAATATCTGCTTCTAAATCCAAAACGCAGCTATCTAACAGAACGGTTGTCAATGTGTGCACTCAACTTCCAGAGTTAAACCCGTGTGTGGATTCAGCAGTCTGCAAACACTTTCTCTGCAGAGTCCCAAAACAGGCGTTTTCAGCCCATTACCGGCATATGGAAGAAACAGCAGTAAGCACAGGGAAATATCTGCTTCTAAATCCAAAACGCAGCTATCTAACAGAACGGTTGTCAATGTGTGCACTCAACTTCCAGAGTTAAACCCGTGTGTGGATTCAGCAGTCTGCAAACAGTTTCTCTGCAGAGTCCCAAAACAGGCGTTTTCAGCCCATTACCGGCATATGGAAGCAACAGCAGTAAGCACAGGGAAATATCTGCTTCTAAATCCAAAACGCAGCTATCTAACAGAACGGTTGTCAATGTGTGCACTCAACTTCCAGAGTTAAACCCGTGTGTGGATTCAGCAGTCTGCAAACACTTTCTCTGCAGAGTCCCAAAACAGGCGTTTTCAGCCCATTACCGGCATATGGAAGAAACAGCAGTAAGCACAGGGAAATATCTGCTTCTAAATCCAAAACGCAGCTATCTAACAGAACGGTTGTCAATGCGTGCACTCAACTTCCAGAGTTAAACCCGTGTGTGGATTCAGCAGTCTGCAAACACTTTCTCTGCAGAGTCCCAAAACAGGCGTTTTCAGCCCATTACCGGCATATGGAAGCAACAGCAGTAAGCAAAGGGAAATATCTGCTTCTAACTCCAAAACGCAGCTATCTAACAGAACGGTTGTCAATGTGTGCACTCAACTTCCAGAGTTAAACCCGTGTGTGGATTCAGCAGTCTGTAAACACTTTCTCTGCAGAGTCCCAAAACAGGCGTTTTCAGCCCATTACCGGCATATGGAAGAAACAGCAGTAAGCACAGGGAAATATCTGCTTCTAAATCCAAAACGCAGCTATCTAACAGAACGGTTGTCAATGTGTGCACTCAACTTCCAGAGTTAAACCCGTGTGTGTATTCAGCAGTCTGCAAACACTTTCTCTGCAGAGTCCCAAAACAGGCGTTTTCAGCCCATTACCGGCATATGGAAGAAACAGCAGTAAGCACAGGGAAATATCTGCTTCTAAATCCAAAACGCAGCTATCTAACAGAACGGTTGTCAATGTGTGCACTCAACTTCCAGAGTTAAACCCGTGTGTGGATTCAGCAGTCTGCAAACACTTTCTCTGCAGAGTCCCAAAACAGGCGTTTTCAGCCCATTACCGGCATATGGAAGAAACAGCAGTAAGCACAGGGAAATATCTGCTTCTAAATCCAAAACGCAGCTATCTAACAGAACGGTTGTCAATGTGTGCACTCAACTTCCAGAGTTAAACCCGTGTGTGGATTCAGCAGTCTGCAAACACTTTCTCTGCAGAGTCCCCAAACAGGCGTTTTCAGCCCATTACCGGCATATGGAAGAAACAGCAGTAAGCACAGGGAAATATCTGCTTCTAAATCCAAAACGCAGCTATCTAACAGAACGGTTGTCAATGTGTGCACTCAACTTCCAGAGATAAACCCGTGTGTGGATTCAGCAGTCTGCAAACAGTTTCTCTGCAGAGTCCCAAAACAGGCGTTTTCAGCCCATTACCGGCATATGGAAGCAACAGCAGTAAGCACAGGGAAATATCTGCTTCTAAATCCAAAACGCAGCTATCTAACAGAACGGTTGTCAATGTGTGCACTCAACTTCCAGAGTTAAACCCGTGTGTGGATTCAGCAGTCTGTAAACACTTTCTCTGCAGAGTCCCAAAACAGGCGTTTTCAGCCCATGACCGGCATATGGAAGAAACAGCAGTAAGCACAGGGAAATATCTGCTTCTAAATCCAAAACGCAGCTATCTAACAGAACGGTTGTCAATGTGTGCACTCAACTTCCAGAGTTAAACCCGTGTGTGTATTCAGCAGTCTGCAAACACTTTCTCTGCAGAGTCCCAAAACAGGCGTTTTCAGCCCATTACCGGCATATGGAAGAAACAGCAGTAAGCACAGGGAAATATCTGCTTCTAAATCCAAAACGCAGCTATCTAACAGAACGGTTGTCAATGTGTGCACTCAACTTCCAGAGTTAAACCCGTGTGTGTATTCAGCAGTCTGCAAACACTTTCTCTGCAGAGTCCCAAAACAGGCGTTTTCAGCCCATTACCGGCATATGGAAGAAACAGCAGTAAGCACAGGGAAATATCTGCTTCTAAATCCAAAACGCAGCTATCTAACAGAACGGTTGTCAATGTGTGCACTCAACTTCCAGAGTTAAACCCGTGTGTGGATTCAGCAGTCTGCAAACAGTTTCTCTGCAGAGTCCCAAAACAGGCGTTTTCAGCCCATTACCGGCATATGGAAGAAACAGCAGTAAGCACAGGGAAATATCTGCTTCTAAATCCAAAACGCAGCTATCTAACAGAACGGTTGTCAATGTGTGCACTCAACTTCCAGAGTTAAACCCGTGTGTGGATTCAGCAGTCTGCAAACACTTTCTCTGCAGAGTCCCCAAACAGGCGTTTTCAGCCCATTACCGGCATATGGAAGCAACAGCAGTAAGCACAGGGAAATATCTGCTTCTAAATCCAAAACGCAGCTATCTAACAGAACGGTTGTCAATGTGTGCACTCAACTTCCAGAGATAAACCCGTGTGTGGATTCAGCAGTCTGCAAACAGTTTCTCTGCAGAGTCCCAAAACAGGCGTTTTCAGCCCATTACCGGCATATGGAAGCAACAGCAGTAAGCACAGGGAAATATCTGCTTCTAAATCCAAAACGCAGCTATCTAACAGAACGGTTGTCAATGTGTGCACTCAACTTCCAGAGTTAAACCCGTGTGTGGATTCAGCAGTCTGTAAACACTTTCTCTGCAGAGTCCCAAAACAGGCGTTTTCAGCCCATGACCGGCATATGGAAGAAACAGCAGTAAGCACAGGGAAATATCTGCTTCTAAATCCAAAACGCAGCTATCTAACAGAACGGTTGTCAATGTGTGCACTCAACTTCCAGAGTTAAACCCGTGTGTGTATTCAGCAGTCTGCAAACACTTTCTCTGCAGAGTCCCAAAACAGGCGTTTTCAGCCCATTACCGGCATATGGAAGCAACAGCAGTAAGCACAGGGAAATATCTGCTTCTAAATCCAAAACGCAGCTATCTAACAGAACGGTTGTCAATGTGTGCACTCAACTTCCAGAGTTAAACCCGTGTGTGGATTCAGCAGTCTGCAAACACTTTCTCTGCAGAGTCCCAAAACAGGCGTTTTCAGCCCATTACCGGCATATGGAAGCAACAGCAGTAAGCACAGGGAAATATCTGCTTCTAAATCCAAAACGCAGCTATCTAACAGAACGGTTGTCAATGTGTGCACTCAACTTCCAGAGTTAAACCCGTGTGTGGATTCAGCAGTCTGCAAACACTTTCTCTGCAGAGTCCCCAAACAGGCGTTTTCAGCCCATTACCGGCATATGGAAGAAACAGCAGTAAGCACAGGGAAATATCTGCTTCTAAATCCAAAACGCAGCTATCTAACAGAACGGTTGTCAATGTGTGCACTCAACTTCCAGAGTTAAACCCGTGTGTGTATTCAGCAGTCTGCAAACACTTTCTCTGCAGAGTCCCAAAACAGGCGTTTTCAGCCCATTACCGGCATATGGAAGAAACAGCAGTAAGCACAGGGAAATATCTGCTTCTAAATCCAAAACGCAGCTATCTAACAGAACGGTTGTCAATGTGTGCACTCAACTTCCAGAGTTAAACCCGTGTGTGGATTCAGCAGTCTGCAAACAGTTTCTCTGCAGAGTCCCAAAACAGGCGTTTTCACTCCATTACCGGCATATGGAAGCAACAGCAGTAAGCACAGGGAAATATCTGCTTCTAAATCCAAAACGCAGCTATCTAACAGAACGGTTGTCAATGTGTGCACTCAACTTCCAGAGTTAAACCCGTGTGTGGATTCAGCAGTCTGCAAACACTTTCTCTGCAGAGTCCCAAAACAGGCGTTTTCAGCCCTTTACCGGCATATGGAAGAAACAGCAGTAAGCACAGGGAAATATCTGCTTCTAAATCCAAAACGCAGCTATCTAACAGAACGGTTGTCAATGTGTGCACTCAACTTCCAGAGTTAAACCCGTGTGTGGATTCAGCAGTCTGCAAACAGTTTCTCTGCAGAGTCCCAAAACAGGCGTTTTCAGCCCATTACCGGCATATGGAAGCAACAGCAGTAAGCACAGGGAAATATCTGCTTCTAAATCCAAAACGCAGCTATCTAACAGAACGGTTGTCAATGTGTGCACTCAACTTCCAGAGTTAAACCCGTGTGTGGATTCAGCAGTCTGCAAACACTTTCTCTGCAGAGTCCCAAAACAGGCGTTTTCAGCCCATTACCGGCATATGGAAGAAACAGCAGTAAGCCCAGGGAAATATCTGCTTCTAATTCCAAAACGCAGCTATCTACCAGAACGGTTGTCAATGCGTGCACTCAACTTCCAGAGTTAAACCCGTGTGTGGATTCAGCAGTCTGCAAACACTTTCTCTGCAGAGTCCCAAAACAGGCGTTTTCAGCCCATTACCGGCATATGGAAGAAACAGCAGTAAGCACAGGGAAATATCTGCTTCTAAATCCAAAACGCAGCTATCTAACAGAACGGTTGTCAATGTGTGCCCTCAACTTCCAGAGTTAAACCCGTGTGTGGATTCAGCAGTCTGCAAACAGTTTCTCTGCAGAGTCCCAAAACAGGCGTTTTCAGCCCATTACCGGCATATGGAAGAAACAGCAGTAAGCACAGGGAAATATCTGCTTCTAAATCCAAAACGCAGCTATCTAACAGAACGGTTGTCAATGTGTGCACTCAACTTCCAGAGTTAAACCCGTGTGTGGATTCAGCAGTCTGCAAACAGTTTCTCTGCAGAGTCCCAAAACAGGCGTTTTCACTCCATTACCGGCATATGGAAGAAACAGCAGTAAGCACAGGGAAATATCTGCTTCTAAATCCAAAACGCAGCTATCTAACAGAACGGTTGTCAATGTGTGCACTCAACTTCCAGAGTTAAACCCGTGTGTGGATTCAGCAGTCTGCAAACACTTTCTCTGCAGAGTCCCAAAACAGGCGTTTTCAGCCCATTACCGGCATATGGAAGCAACAGCAGTAAGCACAGGGAAATATCTGCTTCTAAATCCAAAACGCAGCTATCTAACAGAACGGTTGTCAATGTGTGCACTCAACTTCCAGAGTTAAACCCGTGTGTGGATTCAGCAGTCTGCAAACACTTTCTCTGCAGAGTCCCAAAACAGGCGTTTTCAGCCCATTACCGGCATATGGAAGCAACAGCAGTAAGCACAGGGAAATATCTGCTTCTAAATCCAAAACGCAGCTATCTAACAGAACGGTTGTCAATGTGTGCACTCAACCTCCAGAGTTAAACCCGTGTGTGGATTCAGCAGTCTGCAAACAGTTTCTCTGCAGAGTCCCAAAACAGGCGTTTTCAGCCCATTACCGGCATATGGAAGCAACAGCAGTAAGCAAAGGGAAATATCTGCTTCTAACTCCAAAACGCAGCTATCTAACAGAACGGTTGTCAATGTGTGCACTCAACTTCCAGAGTTAAACCCGTGTGTGGATTCAGCAGTCTGTAAACACTTTCTCTGCAGAGTCCCAAAACAGGCGTTTTCAGCCCATGACCGGCATATGGAAGCAACAGCAGTAAGCACAGGGAAATATCTGCTTCTAAATCCAAAACGCAGCTATCTAACAGAACGGTTGTCAATGTGTGCACTCAACTTCCAGAGTTAAACCCGTGTGTGTATTCAGCAGTCTGCAAACACTTTCTCTGCAGAGTCCCAAAACAGGCGTTTTCAGCCCATTACCGGCATATGGAAGAAACAGCAGTAAGCACAGGGAAATATCTGCTTCTAAATCCAAAACGCAGCTATCTAACAGAACGGTTGTCAATGTGTGCACTCAACTTCCAGAGTTAAACCCGTGTGTGGATTCAGCAGTCTGCAAACACTTTCTCTGCAGAGTCCCAAAACAGGCGTTTTCAGCCCATTACCGGCATATGGAAGAAACAGCAGTAAGCACAGGGAAATATCTGCTTCTAAATCCAAAACGCAGCTATCTAACAGAACGGTTGTCAATGTGTGCACTCAACTTCCAGAGTTAAACCCGTGTGTGGATTCAGCAGTCTGCAAACAGTTTCTCTGCAGAGTCCCAAAACAGGCGTTTTCAGCCCATTACCGGCATATGGAAGCAACAGCAGTAAGCACAGGGAAATATCTGCTTCTAAATCCAAAACGCAGCTATCTAACAGAACGGTTGTCAATGTGTGCACTCAACTTCCAGAGTTAAACCCGTGTGTGGATTCAGCAGTCTGCAAACACTTTCTCTGCAGAGTCCCAAAACAGGCGTTTTCAGCCCATTACCGGCATATGGAAGAAACAGCAGTAAGCACAGGGAAATATCTGCTTCTAAATCCAAAACGCAGCTATCTAACAGAACGGTTGTCAATGTGTGCACTCAACTTCCAGAGTTAAACCCGTGTGTGGATTCAGCAGTCTGCAAACAGTTTCTCTGCAGAGTCCCAAAACAGGCGTTTTCAGCCCATTACCGGCATATGGAAGCAACAGCAGTAAGCACAGGGAAATATCTGCTTCTAAATCCAAAACGCAGCTATCTAACAGAACGGTTGTCAATGTGTGCACTCAACTTCCAGAGTTAAACCCGTGTGTGGATTCAGCAGTCTGCAAACACTTTCTCTGCAGAGTCCCCAAACAGGCGTTTTCAGCCCATTACCGGCATATGGAAGCAACAGCAGTAAGCACAAGGAAATATCTGCTTCTAAATCCAAAACGCAGCTATCTAACAGAACGATTGTCAATGTGTGCACTCAACTTCCAGAGTTAAACCGGTGTGTGGATTCAGCAGTCTGCAAACACTTTCTCTGCAGAGTCCCCAAACAGGCGTTTTCAGCCCATTACCGGCATATGGAAGAAACAGCAGTAAGCACAGGGAAATATCTGCTTCTAAATCCAAAACGCAGCTATCTAACAGAACGGTTGTCAATATGTGCACTCAACTTCCAGAGTTAAACCCGTGTGTGTATTCAGCAGTCTGCAAACACTTTCTCTGCAGAGTCCCAAAACAGGCGTTTTCAGCCCATTACCGGCATATGGAAGCAACAGCAGTAAGCACAGGGAAATATCTGCTTCTAAATCCAAAACGCAGCTATCTAACAGAACGGTTGTCAATGTGTGCACTCAACTTCCAGAGTTAAACCCGTGTGTGGATTCAGCAGTCTGCAAACACTTTCTCTGCAGAGTCCCCAAACAGGCGTTTTCAGCCCATTACCGGCATATGGAAGCAACAGCAGTAAGCACAGGGAAATATCTGCTTCTAAATCCAAAACGCAGCTATCTAACAGAACGATTGTCAATGTGTGCACTCAACTTCCAGAGTTAAACCGGTGTGTGGATTCAGCAGTCTGCAAACACTTTCTCTGCAGAGTCCCCAAACAGGCGTTTTCAGCCCATTACCGGCATATGGAAGAAACAGCAGTAAGCACAGGGAAATATCTGCTTCTAAATCCAAAACGCAGCTATCTAACAGAACGGTTGTCAATGTGTGCACTCAACTTCCAGAGTTAAACCCGTGTGTGTATTCAGCAGTCTGCAAACACTTTCTCTGCAGAGTCCCAAAACAGGCGTTTTCAGCCCATTACCGGCATATGGAAGAAGCAGCAGAAAGCACAGGGAAATATCTGCTTCTAAATCCAAAACGCAGCTATCTAACAGAACGGTTGTCAATGTGTGCACTCAACTTCCAGAGTTAAACCCGTGTGTGGATTCAGCAGTCTGCAAACACTTTCTCTGCAGAGTCCCAAAACAGGCGTTTTCAGCCCATTACCGGCATATGGAAGAAACAGCAGTAAGCACAGGGAAATATCTGCTTCTAAATCCAAAACGCAGCTATCTAACAGAACGGTTGTCAATGTGTGCACTCAACTTCCAGAGTTAAACCCGTGTGTGGATTCAGCAGTCTGCAAACACTTTCTCTGCAGAGTCCCAAAACAGGCGTTTTCAGCCCATTACCGGCATATGGAAGAAACAGCAGTAAGCCCAGGGAAATATCTGCTTCTAAATCCAAAACGCAGCTATCTAACAGAACGGTTGTCAATGCGTGCACTCAACTTCCAGAGTTAAACCCGTGTGTGGATTCAGCAGTCTGCAAACACTTTCTCTGCAGAGTCCCAAAACAGGCGTTTTCAGCCCATTACCGGCATATGGAAGAAACAGCAGTAAGCCCAGGGAAATATCTGCTTCTAAATCCAAAACGCAGCTATCTAACAGAACGGTTGTCAATGTGTGCACTCAACTTCCAGAGTTAAACCCGTGTGTGGATTCAGCAGTCTGCAAACAGTTTCTCTGCAGAGTCCCAAAACAGGCGTTTTCAGCCCATTACCGGCATATGGAAGAAACAGCAGTAAGCACAGGGAAATATCTGCTTCTAAATCCAAAACGCAGCTATCTAACAGAACGGTTGTCAATGTGTGCACTCAACTTCCAGAGTTAAACCCGTGTGTGGATTCAGCAGTCTGCAAACAGTTTCTCTGCAGAGTCCCAAAACAGGCGTTTTCACTCCATTACCGGCATATGGAAGAAACAGCAGTAAGCACAGGGAAATATCTGCTTCTAAATCCAAAACGCAGCTATCTAACAGAACGGTTGTCAATGTGTGCACTCAACTTCCAGAGTTAAACCCGTGTGTGGATTCAGCAGTCTGCAAACACTTTCTCTGCAGAGTCCCAAAACAGGCGTTTTCAGCCCATTACCGGCATATGGAAGCAACAGCAGTAAGCACAGGGAAATATCTGCTTCTAAATCCAAAACGCAGCTATCTAACAGAACGGTTGTCAATGTGTGCACTCAACTTCCAGAGTTAAACCCGTGTGTGGATTCAGCAGTCTGCAAACACTTTCTCTGCAGAGTCCCAAAACAGGCGTTTTCAGCCCATTACCGGCATATGGAAGCAACAGCAGTAAGCACAGGGAAATATCTGCTTCTAAATCCAAAACGCAGCTATCTAACAGAACGGTTGTCAATGTGTGCACTCAACCTCCAGAGTTAAACCCGTGTGTGGATTCAGCAGTCTGCAAACAGTTTCTCTGCAGAGTCCCAAAACAGGCGTTTTCAGCCCATTACCGGCATATGGAAGCAACAGCAGTAAGCAAAGGGAAATATCTGCTTCTAACTCCAAAACGCAGCTATCTAACAGAACGGTTGTCAATGTGTGCACTCAACTTCCAGAGTTAAACCCGTGTGTGGATTCAGCAGTCTGTAAACACTTTCTCTGCAGAGTCCCAAAACAGGCGTTTTCAGCCCATGACCGGCATATGGAAGCAACAGCAGTAAGCACAGGGAAATATCTGCTTCTAAATCCAAAACGCAGCTATCTAACAGAACGGTTGTCAATGTGTGCACTCAACTTCCAGAGTTAAACCCGTGTGTGTATTCAGCAGTCTGCAAACACTTTCTCTGCAGAGTCCCAAAACAGGCGTTTTCAGCCCATTACCGGCATATGGAAGAAACAGCAGTAAGCACAGGGAAATATCTGCTTCTAAATCCAAAACGCAGCTATCTAACAGAACGGTTGTCAATGTGTGCACTCAACTTCCAGAGTTAAACCCGTGTGTGGATTCAGCAGTCTGCAAACACTTTCTCTGCAGAGTCCCAAAACAGGCGTTTTCAGCCCATTACCGGCATATGGAAGAAACAGCAGTAAGCACAGGGAAATATCTGCTTCTAAATCCAAAACGCAGCTATCTAACAGAACGGTTGTCAATGTGTGCACTCAACTTCCAGAGTTAAACCCGTGTGTGGATTCAGCAGTCTGCAAACAGTTTCTCTGCAGAGTCCCAAAACAGGCGTTTTCAGCCCATTACCGGCATATGGAAGCAACAGCAGTAAGCACAGGGAAATATCTGCTTCTAAATCCAAAACGCAGCTATCTAACAGAACGGTTGTCAATGTGTGCACTCAACTTCCAGAGTTAAACCCGTGTGTGGATTCAGCAGTCTGCAAACACTTTCTCTGCAGAGTCCCAAAACAGGCGTTTTCAGCCCATTACCGGCATATGGAAGAAACAGCAGTAAGCACAGGGAAATATCTGCTTCTAAATCCAAAACGCAGCTATCTAACAGAACGGTTGTCAATGTGTGCACTCAACTTCCAGAGTTAAACCCGTGTGTGGATTCAGCAGTCTGCAAACAGTTTCTCTGCAGAGTCCCAAAACAGGCGTTTTCAGCCCATTACCGGCATATGGAAGCAACAGCAGTAAGCACAGGGAAATATCTGCTTCTAAATCCAAAACGCAGCTATCTAACAGAACGGTTGTCAATGTGTGCACTCAACTTCCAGAGTTAAACCCGTGTGTGGATTCAGCAGTCTGCAAACACTTTCTCTGCAGAGTCCCCAAACAGGCGTTTTCAGCCCATTACCGGCATATGGAAGCAACAGCAGTAAGCACAAGGAAATATCTGCTTCTAAATCCAAAACGCAGCTATCTAACAGAACGATTGTCAATGTGTGCACTCAACTTCCAGAGTTAAACCGGTGTGTGGATTCAGCAGTCTGCAAACACTTTCTCTGCAGAGTCCCCAAACAGGCGTTTTCAGCCCATTACCGGCATATGGAAGAAACAGCAGTAAGCACAGGGAAATATCTGCTTCTAAATCCAAAACGCAGCTATCTAACAGAACGGTTGTCAATATGTGCACTCAACTTCCAGAGTTAAACCCGTGTGTGTATTCAGCAGTCTGCAAACACTTTCTCTGCAGAGTCCCAAAACAGGCGTTTTCAGCCCATTACCGGCATATGGAAGCAACAGCAGTAAGCACAGGGAAATATCTGCTTCTAAATCCAAAACGCAGCTATCTAACAGAACGGTTGTCAATGTGTGCACTCAACTTCCAGAGTTAAACCCGTGTGTGGATTCAGCAGTCTGCAAACACTTTCTCTGCAGAGTCCCCAAACAGGCGTTTTCAGCCCATTACCGGCATATGGAAGCAACAGCAGTAAGCACAGGGAAATATCTGCTTCTAAATCCAAAACGCAGCTATCTAACAGAACGATTGTCAATGTGTGCACTCAACTTCCAGAGTTAAACCGGTGTGTGGATTCAGCAGTCTGCAAACACTTTCTCTGCAGAGTCCCCAAACAGGCGTTTTCAGCCCATTACCGGCATATGGAAGAAACAGCAGTAAGCACAGGGAAATATCTGCTTCTAAATCCAAAACGCAGCTATCTAACAGAACGGTTGTCAATGTGTGCACTCAACTTCCAGAGTTAAACCCGTGTGTGTATTCAGCAGTCTGCAAACACTTTCTCTGCAGAGTCCCAAAACAGGCGTTTTCAGCCCATTACCGGCATATGGAAGAAGCAGCAGAAAGCACAGGGAAATATCTGCTTCTAAATCCAAAACGCAGCTATCTAACAGAACGGTTGTCAATGTGTGCACTCAACTTCCAGAGTTAAACCCGTGTGTGGATTCAGCAGTCTGCAAACACTTTCTCTGCAGAGTCCCAAAACAGGCGTTTTCAGCCCATTACCGGCATATGGAAGAAACAGCAGTAAGCACAGGGAAATATCTGCTTCTAAATCCAAAACGCAGCTATCTAACAGAACGGTTGTCAATGTGTGCACTCAACTTCCAGAGTTAAACCCGTGTGTGGATTCAGCAGTCTGCAAACACTTTCTCTGCAGAGTCCCAAAACAGGCGTTTTCAGCCCATTACCGGCATATGGAAGAAACAGCAGTAAGCCCAGGGAAATATCTGCTTCTAAATCCAAAACGCAGCTATCTAACAGAACGGTTGTCAATGCGTGCACTCAACTTCCAGAGTTAAACCCGTGTGTGGATTCAGCAGTCTGCAAACACTTTCTCTGCAGAGTCCCAAAACAGGCGTTTTCAGCCCATTACCGGCATATGGAAGAAACAGCAGTAAGCCCAGGGAAATATCTGCTTCTAAATCCAAAACGCAGCTATCTAACAGAACGGTTGTCAATGTGTGCACTCAACTTCCAGAGTTAAACCCGTGTGTGGATTCAGCAGTCTGCAAACACTTTCTCTGCAGAGTCCCAAAACAGGCGTTTTCAGCCCATTACCGGCATATGGAAGAAACAGCAGTAAGCACAGGGAAATATCTGCTTCTAAATCCAAAACGCAGCTATCTAACAGAACGGTTGTCAATGTGTGCACTCAACTTCCAGAGTTAAACCCGTGTGTGGATTCAGCAGTCTGCAAACACTTTCTCTGCAGAGTCCCAAAACAGGCGTTTTCAGCCCATTACCGGCATATGGAAGAAACAGCAGTAAGCACAGGGAAATATCTGCTTCTAAATCCAAAACGCAGCTATCTAACAGAACGGTTGTCAATGTGTGCACTCAACTTCCAGAGTTAAACCCGTGTGTGGATTCAGCAGTCTGCAAACACTTTCTCTGCAGAGTCCCAAAACAGGCGTTTTCAGCCCATTACCGGCATATGGAAGCAACAGCAGTAAGCACAGGGAAATATCTGCTTCTAAATCCAAAACGCAGCTATCTAACAGAACGGTTGTCAATGTGTGCACTCAACTTCCAGAGTTAAACCCGTGTGTGGATTCAGCAGTCTGCAAACACTTTCTCTGCAGAGTCCCAAAACAGGCGTTTTCAGCCCATTACCGGCATATGGAAGCAACAGCAGTAAGCAAAGGGAAATATCTGCTTCTAACTCCAAAACGCAGCTATCTAACAGAACGGTTGCCAATGTGTGCACTCAACTTCCAGAGTTAAACCCGTGTGTGGATTCAGCAGTCTGTAAACACTTTCTCTGCAGAGTCCCAAAACAGGCGTTTTCAGCCCATTACCGGCATATGGAAGAAACAGCAGTAAGCACAGGGAAATATCTGCTTCTAAATCCAAAACGCAGCTATCTAACAGAACGGTTGTCAATGTGTGCACTCAACTTCCAGAGTTAAACCCGTGTGTGTATTCAGCAGTCTGCAAACACTTTCTCTGCAGAGTCCCAAAACAGGCGTTTTCAGCCCATTACCGGCATATGGAAGAAACAGCAGTAAGCACAGGGAAATATCTGCTTCTAAATCCAAAACGCAGCTATCTAACAGAACGGTTGTCAATGTGTGCACTCAACTTCCAGAGTTAAACCCGTGTGTGGATTCAGCAGTCTGCAAACAGTTTCTCTGCAGAGTCCCAAAACAGGCGTTTTCACTCCATTACCGGCATATGGAAGCAACAGCAGTAAGCACAGGGAAATATCTGCTTCTAAATCCAAAACGCAGCTATCTAACAGAACGGTTGTCAATGTGTGCACTCAACTTCCAGAGTTAAACCCGTGTGTGGATTCAGCAGTCTGCAAACACTTTCTCTGCAGAGTCCCAAAACAGGCGTTTTCAGCCCTTTACCGGCATATGGAAGAAACAGCAGTAAGCACAGGGAAATATCTGCTTCTAAATCCAAAACGCAGCTATCTAACAGAACGGTTGTCAATGTGTGCACTCAACTTCCAGAGTTAAACCCGTGTGTGGATTCAGCAGTCTGCAAACAGTTTCTCTGCAGAGTCCCAAAACAGGCGTTTTCAGCCCATTACCGGCATATGGAAGCAACAGCAGTAAGCACAGGGTAATATCTGCTTCTAAATCCAAAACGCAGCTATCTAACAGAACGGTTGTCAATGTGTGCACTCAACTTCCAGAGTTAAACCCGTGTGTGGATTCAGCAGTCTGCAAACACTTTCTCTGCAGAGTCCCAAAACAGGCGTTTTCAGCCCATTACCGGCATATGGAAGAAACAGCAGTAAGCCCAGGGAAATATCTGCTTCTAATTCCAAAACGCAGCTATCTACCAGAACGGTTGTCAATGCGTGCACTCAACTTCCAGAGTTAAACCCGTGTGTGGATTCAGCAGTCTGCAAACACTTTCTCTGCAGAGTCCCAAAACAGGCGTTTTCAGCCCATTACCGGCATATGGAAGAAACAGCAGTAAGCACAGGGAAATATCTGCTTCTAAATCCAAAACGCAGCTATCTAACAGAACGGTTGTCAATGTGTGCCCTCAACTTCCAGAGTTAAACCCGTGTGTGGATTCAGCAGTCTGCAAACAGTTTCTCTGCAGAGTCCCAAAACAGGCGTTTTCAGCCCATTACCGGCATATGGAAGAAACAGCAGTAAGCACAGGGAAATATCTGCTTCTAAATCCAAAACGCAGCTATCTAACAGAACGGTTGTCAATGTGTGCACTCAACTTCCAGAGTTAAACCCGTGTGTGGATTCAGCAGTCTGCAAACAGTTTCTCTGCAGAGTCCCAAAACAGGCGTTTTCACTCCATTACCGGCATATGGAAGAAACAGCAGTAAGCACAGGGAAATATCTGCTTCTAAATCCAAAACGCAGCTATCTAACAGAACGGTTGTCAATGTGTGCACTCAACTTCCAGAGTTAAACCCGTGTGTGGATTCAGCAGTCTGCAAACACTTTCTCTGCAGAGTCCCAAAACAGGCGTTTTCAGCCCATTACCGGCATATGGAAGCAACAGCAGTAAGCACAGGGAAATATCTGCTTCTAAATCCAAAACGCAGCTATCTAACAGAACGGTTGTCAATGTGTGCACTCAACTTCCAGAGTTAAACCCGTGTGTGGATTCAGCAGTCTGCAAACACTTTCTCTGCAGAGTCCCAAAACAGGCGTTTTCAGCCCATTACCGGCATATGGAAGCAACAGCAGTAAGCACAGGGAAATATCTGCTTCTAAATCCAAAACGCAGCTATCTAACAGAACGGTTGTCAATGTGTGCACTCAACCTCCAGAGTTAAACCCGTGTGTGGATTCAGCAGTCTGCAAACAGTTTCTCTGCAGAGTCCCAAAACAGGCGTTTTCAGCCCATTACCGGCATATGGAAGCAACAGCAGTAAGCAAAGGGAAATATCTGCTTCTAACTCCAAAACGCAGCTATCTAACAGAACGGTTGTCAATGTGTGCACTCAACTTCCAGAGTTAAACCCGTGTGTGGATTCAGCAGTCTGTAAACACTTTCTCTGCAGAGTCCCAAAACAGGCGTTTTCAGCCCATGACCGGCATATGGAAGCAACAGCAGTAAGCACAGGGAAATATCTGCTTCTAAATCCAAAACGCAGCTATCTAACAGAACGGTTGTCAATGTGTGCACTCAACTTCCAGAGTTAAACCCGTGTGTGTATTCAGCAGTCTGCAAACACTTTCTCTGCAGAGTCCCAAAACAGGCGTTTTCAGCCCATTACCGGCATATGGAAGAAACAGCAGTAAGCACAGGGAAATATCTGCTTCTAAATCCAAAACGCAGCTATCTAACAGAACGGTTGTCAATGTGTGCACTCAACTTCCAGAGTTAAACCCGTGTGTGGATTCAGCAGTCTGCAAACACTTTCTCTGCAGAGTCCCAAAACAGGCGTTTTCAGCCCATTACCGGCATATGGAAGAAACAGCAGTAAGCACAGGGAAATATCTGCTTCTAAATCCAAAACGCAGCTATCTAACAGAACGGTTGTCAATGTGTGCACTCAACTTCCAGAGTTAAACCCGTGTGTGGATTCAGCAGTCTGCAAACAGTTTCTCTGCAGAGTCCCAAAACAGGCGTTTTCAGCCCATTACCGGCATATGGAAGCAACAGCAGTAAGCACAGGGAAATATCTGCTTCTAAATCCAAAACGCAGCTATCTAACAGAACGGTTGTCAATGTGTGCACTCAACTTCCAGAGTTAAACCCGTGTGTGGATTCAGCAGTCTGCAAACACTTTCTCTGCAGAGTCCCAAAACAGGCGTTTTCAGCCCATTACCGGCATATGGAAGAAACAGCAGTAAGCACAGGGAAATATCTGCTTCTAAATCCAAAACGCAGCTATCTAACAGAACGGTTGTCAATGTGTGCACTCAACTTCCAGAGTTAAACCCGTGTGTGGATTCAGCAGTCTGCAAACAGTTTCTCTGCAGAGTCCCAAAACAGGCGTTTTCAGCCCATTACCGGCATATGGAAGCAACAGCAGTAAGCACAGGGAAATATCTGCTTCTAAATCCAAAACGCAGCTATCTAACAGAACGGTTGTCAATGTGTGCACTCAACTTCCAGAGTTAAACCCGTGTGTGGATTCAGCAGTCTGCAAACACTTTCTCTGCAGAGTCCCCAAACAGGCGTTTTCAGCCCATTACCGGCATATGGAAGCAACAGCAGTAAGCACAAGGAAATATCTGCTTCTAAATCCAAAACGCAGCTATCTAACAGAACGATTGTCAATGTGTGCACTCAACTTCCAGAGTTAAACCGGTGTGTGGATTCAGCAGTCTGCAAACACTTTCTCTGCAGAGTCCCCAAACAGGCGTTTTCAGCCCATTACCGGCATATGGAAGAAACAGCAGTAAGCACAGGGAAATATCTGCTTCTAAATCCAAAACGCAGCTATCTAACAGAACGGTTGTCAATATGTGCACTCAACTTCCAGAGTTAAACCCGTGTGTGTATTCAGCAGTCTGCAAACACTTTCTCTGCAGAGTCCCAAAACAGGCGTTTTCAGCCCATTACCGGCATATGGAAGCAACAGCAGTAAGCACAGGGAAATATCTGCTTCTAAATCCAAAACGCAGCTATCTAACAGAACGGTTGTCAATGTGTGCACTCAACTTCCAGAGTTAAACCCGTGTGTGGATTCAGCAGTCTGCAAACACTTTCTCTGCAGAGTCCCCAAACAGGCGTTTTCAGCCCATTACCGGCATATGGAAGCAACAGCAGTAAGCACAGGGAAATATCTGCTTCTAAATCCAAAACGCAGCTATCTAACAGAACGATTGTCAATGTGTGCACTCAACTTCCAGAGTTAAACCGGTGTGTGGATTCAGCAGTCTGCAAACACTTTCTCTGCAGAGTCCCCAAACAGGCGTTTTCAGCCCATTACCGGCATATGGAAGAAACAGCAGTAAGCACAGGGAAATATCTGCTTCTAAATCCAAAACGCAGCTATCTAACAGAACGGTTGTCAATGTGTGCACTCAACTTCCAGAGTTAAACCCGTGTGTGTATTCAGCAGTCTGCAAACACTTTCTCTGCAGAGTCCCAAAACAGGCGTTTTCAGCCCATTACCGGCATATGGAAGAAGCAGCAGAAAGCACAGGGAAATATCTGCTTCTAAATCCAAAACGCAGCTATCTAACAGAACGGTTGTCAATGTGTGCACTCAACTTCCAGAGTTAAACCCGTGTGTGGATTCAGCAGTCTGCAAACACTTTCTCTGCAGAGTCCCAAAACAGGCGTTTTCAGCCCATTACCGGCATATGGAAGAAACAGCAGTAAGCACAGGGAAATATCTGCTTCTAAATCCAAAACGCAGCTATCTAACAGAACGGTTGTCAATGTGTGCACTCAACTTCCAGAGTTAAACCCGTGTGTGGATTCAGCAGTCTGCAAACACTTTCTCTGCAGAGTCCCAAAACAGGCGTTTTCAGCCCATTACCGGCATATGGAAGAAACAGCAGTAAGCCCAGGGAAATATCTGCTTCTAAATCCAAAACGCAGCTATCTAACAGAACGGTTGTCAATGCGTGCACTCAACTTCCAGAGTTAAACCCGTGTGTGGATTCAGCAGTCTGCAAACACTTTCTCTGCAGAGTCCCAAAACAGGCGTTTTCAGCCCATTACCGGCATATGGAAGAAACAGCAGTAAGCCCAGGGAAATATCTGCTTCTAAATCCAAAACGCAGCTATCTAACAGAACGGTTGTCAATGTGTGCACTCAACTTCCAGAGTTAAACCCGTGTGTGGATTCAGCAGTCTGCAAACACTTTCTCTGCAGAGTCCCAAAACAGGCGTTTTCAGCCCATTACCGGCATATGGAAGAAACAGCAGTAAGCACAGGGAAATATCTGCTTCTAAATCCAAAACGCAGCTATCTAACAGAACGGTTGTCAATGTGTGCACTCAACTTCCAGAGTTAAACCCGTGTGTGGATTCAGCAGTCTGCAAACACTTTCTCTGCAGAGTCCCAAAACAGGCGTTTTCAGCCCATTACCGGCATATGGAAGAAACAGCAGTAAGCACAGGGAAATATCTGCTTCTAAATCCAAAACGCAGCTATCTAACAGAACGGTTGTCAATGTGTGCACTCAACTTCCAGAGTTAAACCCGTGTGTGGATTCAGCAGTCTGCAAACACTTTCTCTGCAGAGTCCCAAAACAGGCGTTTTCAGCCCATTACCGGCATATGGAAGCAACAGCAGTAAGCACAGGGAAATATCTGCTTCTAAATCCAAAACGCAGCTATCTAACAGAACGGTTGTCAATGTGTGCACTCAACTTCCAGAGTTAAACCCGTGTGTGGATTCAGCAGTCTGCAAACACTTTCTCTGCAGAGTCCCAAAACAGGCGTTTTCAGCCCATTACCGGCATATGGAAGCAACAGCAGTAAGCAAAGGGAAATATCTGCTTCTAACTCCAAAACGCAGCTATCTAACAGAACGGTTGCCAATGTGTGCACTCAACTTCCAGAGTTAAACCCGTGTGTGGATTCAGCAGTCTGTAAACACTTTCTCTGCAGAGTCCCAAAACAGGCGTTTTCAGCCCATTACCGGCATATGGAAGAAACAGCAGTAAGCACAGGGAAATATCTGCTTCTAAATCCAAAACGCAGCTATCTAACAGAACGGTTGTCAATGTGTGCACTCAACTTCCAGAGTTAAACCCGTGTGTGTATTCAGCAGTCTGCAAACACTTTCTCTGCAGAGTCCCAAAACAGGCGTTTTCAGCCCATTACCGGCATATGGAAGAAACAGCAGTAAGCACAGGGAAATATCTGCTTCTAAATCCAAAACGCAGCTATCTAACAGAACGGTTGTCAATGTGTGCACTCAACTTCCAGAGTTAAACCCGTGTGCGGATTCAGCAGTCTGCAAACACTTTCTCTGCAGAGTCCCAAAACAGGCGTTTTCAGCCCATTACCGGCATATGGAAGAAACAGCAGTAAGCACAGGGAAATATCTGCTTCTAAATCCAAAACGCAGCTATCTAACAGAACGGTTGTCAATGTGTGCACTCAACTTCCAGAGTTAAACCCGTGTGTGGATTCAGCAGTCTGCAAACACTTTCTCTGCAGAGTCCCCAAACAGGCGTTTTCAGCCCATTACCGGCATATGGAAGCAACAGCAGTAAGCACAGGGAAATATCTGCTTCTAAATCCAAAACGCAGCTATCTAACAGAACGGTTGTCAATGTGTGCACTCAACTTCCAGAGATAAACCCGTGTGTGGATTCAGCAGTCTGCAAACAGTTTCTCTGCAGAGTCCCAAAACAGGCGTTTTCAGCCCATTACCGGCATATGGAAGCAACAGCAGTAAGCACAGGGAAATATCTGCTTCTAAATCCAAAACGCAGCTATCTAACAGAACGGTTGTCAATGTGTGCACTCAACTTCCAGAGTTAAACCCGTGTGTGGATTCAGCAGTCTGTAAACACTTTCTCTGCAGAGTCCCAAAACAGGCGTTTTCAGCCCATGACCGGCATATGGAAGAAACAGCAGTAAGCACAGGGAAATATCTGCTTCTAAATCCAAAACGCAGCTATCTAACAGAACGGTTGTCAATGTGTGCACTCAACTTCCAGAGTTAAACCCGTGTGTGGATTCAGCAGTCTGCAAACACTTTCTCTGCAGAGTCCCAAAACAGGCGTTTTCAGCCCATTACCGGCATATGGAAGAAACAGCAGTAAGCACAGGGAAATATCTGCTTCTAAATCCAAAACGCAGCTATCTAACAGAACGGTTGTCAATGTGTGCACTCAACTTCCAGAGTTAAACCCGTGTGTGTATTCAGCAGTCTGCAAACACTTTCTCTGCAGAGTCCCAAAACAGGCGTTTTCAGCCCATTACCGGCATATGGAAGAAACAGCAGTAAGCACAGGGAAATATCTGCTTCTAAATCCAAAACGCAGCTATCTAACAGAACGGTTGTCAATGTGTGCACTCAACTTCCAGAGTTAAACCCGTGTGTGGATTCAGCAGTCTGCAAACACTTTCTCTGCAGAGTCCCAAAACAGGCGTTTTCAGCCCATTACCGGCATATGGAAGAAACAGCAGTAAGCACAGGGAAATATCTGCTTCTAAATCCAAAACGCAGCTATCTAACAGAACGGTTGTCAATGTGTGCACTCAACTTCCAGAGATAAACCCGTGTGTGGATTCAGCAGTCTGCAAACAGTTTCTCTGCAGAGTCCCAAAACAGGCGTTTTCAGCCCATTACCGGCATATGGAAGCAACAGCAGTAAGCACAGGGAAATATCTGCTTCTAAATCCAAAACGCAGCTATCTAACAGAACGGTTGTCAATGTGTGCACTCAACTTCCAGAGTTAAACCCGTGTGTGGATTCAGCAGTCTGTAAACACTTTCTCTGCAGAGTCCCAAAACAGGCGTTTTCAGCCCATGACCGGCATATGGAAGAAACAGCAGTAAGCACAGGGAAATATCTGCTTCTAAATCCAAAACGCAGCTATCTAACAGAACGGTTGTCAATGTGTGCACTCAACTTCCAGAGTTAAACCCGTGTGTGTATTCAGCAGTCTGCAAACACTTTCTCTGCAGAGTCCCAAAACAGGCGTTTTCAGCCCATTACCGGCATATGGAAGCAACAGCAGTAAGCACAGGGAAATATCTGCTTCTAAATCCAAAACGCAGCTATCTAACAGAACGGTTGTCAATGTGTGCACTCAACTTCCAGAGTTAAACCCGTGTGTGGATTCAGCAGTCTGCAAACACTTTCTCTGCAGAGTCCCAAAACAGGCGTTTTCAGCCCATTACCGGCATATGGAAGCAACAGCAGTAAGCACAGGGAAATATCTGCTTCTAAATCCAAAACGCAGCTATCTAACAGAACGGTTGTCAATGTGTGCACTCAACTTCCAGAGTTAAACCCGTGTGTGGATTCAGCAGTCTGCAAACACTTTCTCTGCAGAGTCCCCAAACAGGCGTTTTCAGCCCATTACCGGCATATGGAAGAAACAGCAGTAAGCACAGGGAAATATCTGCTTATAAATCCAAAACGCAGCTATCTAACAGAACGGTTGTCAATGTGTGCACTCAACTTCCAGAGTTAAACCCGTGTGTGGATTCAGCAGTCTGCAAACACTTTCTCTGCAGAGTCCCAAAACAGGCGTTTTCAGCCCATTACCGGCATATGGAAGAAACAGCAGTAAGCACAGGGAAATATCTGCTTCTAAATCCAAAATGCAGCTATCTAACAGAACGGTTGTCAATGTGTGCACTCAACTTCCAGAGTTAAACCCGTGTGTGGATTCAGCAGTCTGCAAACAGTTTCTCTGCAGAGTCCCAAAACAGGCGTTTTCACTCCATTACCGGCATATGGAAGCAACAGCAGTAAGCACAGGGAAATATCTGCTTCTAAATCCAAAACGCAGCTATCTAACAGAACGGTTGTCAATGTGTGCACTCAACTTCCAGAGTTAAACCCGTGTGTGGATTCAGCAGTCTGCAAACACTTTCTCTGCAGAGTCCCAAAACAGGCGTTTTCAGCCCTTTACCGGCATATGGAAGAAACAGCAGTAAGCACAGGGAAATATCTGCTTCTAAATCCAAAACGCAGCTATCTAACAGAACGGTTGTCAATGTGTGCACTCAACTTCCAGAGTTAAACCCGTGTGTGGATTCAGCAGTCTGCAAACAGTTTCTCTGCAGAGTCCCAAAACAGGCGTTTTCAGCCCATTACCGGCATATGGAAGCAACAGCAGTAAGCACAGGGTAATATCTGCTTCTAAATCCAAAACGCAGCTATCTAACAGAACGGTTGTCAATGTGTGCACTCAACTTCCAGAGTTAAACCCGTGTGTGGATTCAGCAGTCTGCAAACACTTTCTCTGCAGAGTCCCAAAACAGGCGTTTTCAGCCCAATACCGGCATATGGAAGAAACAGCAGTAAGCACAGGGAAATATCTGCTTCTAAATCCAAAACGCAGCTATCTAACAGAACGGTTGTCAATGTGTGCACTCAACTTCCAGAGTTAAACCCGTGTGTGGATTCAGCAGTCTGCAAACACTTTCTCTGCAGAGTCCCCAAACAGGCGTTTTCAGCCCATTACCGGCATATGGAAGAAACAGCAGTAAGCACAGGGAAATATCTGCTTCTAAATCCAAAACGCAGCTATCTAACAGAACGGTTGTCAATGTGTGCACTCAACTTCCAGAGTTAAACCCGTGTGTGGATTCAGCAGTCTGTAAACACTTTCTCTGCAGAGTCCCAAAACAGGCGTTTTCAGCCCATGACCGGCATATGGAAGAAACAGCAGTAAGCACAGGGAAATATCTGCTTCTAAATCCAAAACGCAGCTATCTAACAGAACGGTTGTCAATGTGTGCACTCAACTTCCAGAGTTAAACCCGTGTGTGTATTCAGCAGTCTGCAAACACTTTCTCTGCAGAGTCCCAAAACAGGCGTTTTCAGCCCATTACCGGCATATGGAAGCAACAGCAGTAAGCACAGGGAAATATCTGCTTCTAAATCCAAAACGCAGCTATCTAACAGAACGGTTGTCAATGTGTGCACTCAACTTCCAGAGTTAAACCCGTGTGTGGATTCAGCAGTCTGCAAACACTTTCTCTGCAGAGTCCCAAAACAGGCGTTTTCAGCCCATTACCGGCATATGGAAGCAACAGCAGTAAGCACAGGGAAATATCTGCTTCTAAATCCAAAACGCAGCTATCTAACAGAACGGTTGTCAATGTGTGCACTCAACTTCCAGAGTTAAACCCGTGTGTGGATTCAGCAGTCTGCAAACACTTTCTCTGCAGAGTCCCCAAACAGGCGTTTTCAGCCCATTACCGGCATATGGAAGAAACAGCAGTAAGCACAGGGAAATATCTGCTTATAAATCCAAAACGCAGCTATCTAACAGAACGGTTGTCAATGTGTGCACTCAACTTCCAGAGTTAAACCCGTGTGTGGATTCAGCAGTCTGCAAACACTTTCTCTGCAGAGTCCCAAAACAGGCGTTTTCAGCCCATTACCGGCATATGGAAGAAACAGCAGTAAGCACAGGGAAATATCTGCTTCTAAATCCAAAATGCAGCTATCTAACAGAACGGTTGTCAATGTGTGCACTCAACTTCCAGAGTTAAACCCGTGTGTGGATTCAGCAGTCTGCAAACAGTTTCTCTGCAGAGTCCCAAAACAGGCGTTTTCACTCCATTACCGGCATATGGAAGCAACAGCAGTAAGCACAGGGAAATATCTGCTTCTAAATCCAAAACGCAGCTATCTAACAGAACGGTTGTCAATGTGTGCACTCAACTTCCAGAGTTAAACCCGTGTGTGGATTCAGCAGTCTGCAAACACTTTCTCTGCAGAGTCCCAAAACAGGCGTTTTCAGCCCTTTACCGGCATATGGAAGAAACAGCAGTAAGCACAGGGAAATATCTGCTTCTAAATCCAAAACGCAGCTATCTAACAGAACGGTTGTCAATGTGTGCACTCAACTTCCAGAGTTAAACCCGTGTGTGGATTCAGCAGTCTGCAAACAGTTTCTCTGCAGAGTCCCAAAACAGGCGTTTTCAGCCCATTACCGGCATATGGAAGCAACAGCAGTAAGCACAGGGTAATATCTGCTTCTAAATCCAAAACGCAGCTATCTAACAGAACGGTTGTCAATGTGTGCACTCAACTTCCAGAGTTAAACCCGTGTGTGGATTCAGCAGTCTGCAAACACTTTCTCTGCAGAGTCCCAAAACAGGCGTTTTCAGCCCAATACCGGCATATGGAAGAAACAGCAGTAAGCACAGGGAAATATCTGCTTCTAAATCCAAAACGCAGCTATCTAACAGAACGGTTGTCAATGTGTGCACTCAACTTCCAGAGTTAAACCCGTGTGTGGATTCAGCAGTCTGCAAACACTTTCTCTGCAGAGTCCCCAAACAGGCGTTTTCAGCCCATTACCGGCATATGGAAGAAACAGCAGTAAGCACAGGGAAATATCTGCTTCTAAATCCAAAACGCAGCTATCTAACAGAACGGTTGTCAATGTGTGCACTCAACTTCCAGAGTTAAACCCGTGTGTGGATTCAGCAGTCTGCAAACACTTTCTCTGCAGAGTCCCAAAACAGGCGTTTTCAGCCCATTACCGGCATATGGAAGCAACAGCAGTAAGCACAGGGAAATATCTGCTTCTAAATCCAAAACGCAGCTATCTAACAGAACGGTTGTCAATGTGTGCACTCAACTTCCAGAGTTAAACCCGTGTGTGGATTCAGCAGTCTGCAAACACTTTCTCTGCAGAGTCCCAAAACAGGCGTTTTCAGCCCATTACCGGCATATGGAAGAAACAGCAGTAAGCACAGGGAAATATCTGCTTCTAAATCCAAAACGCAGCTATCTAACAGAACGGTTGTCAATGTGTGCACTCAACTTCCAGAGTTAAACCCGTGTGTGGATTCAGCAGTCTGCAAACAGTTTCTCTGCAGAGTCCCAAAACAGGCGTTTTCAGCCCATTACCGGCATATGGAAGCAACAGCAGTAAGCACAGGGAAATATCTGCTTCTAAATCCAAAACGCAGCTATCTAACAGAACGGTTGTCAATGTGTGCACTCAACTTCCAGAGTTAAACCCGTGTGTGGATTCAGCAGTCTGCAAACACTTTCTCTGCAGAGTCCCCAAACAGGCGTTTTCAGCCCATTACCGGCATATGGAAGCAACAGCAGTAAGCACAAGGAAATATCTGCTTCTAAATCCAAAACGCAGCTATCTAACAGAACGATTGTCAATGTGTGCACTCAACTTCCAGAGTTAAACCGGTGTGTGGATTCAGCAGTCTGCAAACACTTTCTCTGCAGAGTCCCCAAACAGGCGTTTTCAGCCCATTACCGGCATATGGAAGAAACAGCAGTAAGCACAGGGAAATATCTGCTTCTAAATCCAAAACGCAGCTATCTAACAGAACGGTTGTCAATGTGTGCACTCAACTTCCAGAGTTAAACCCGTGTGTGTATTCAGCAGTCTGCAAACACTTTCTCTGCAGAGTCCCAAAACAGGCGTTTTCAGCCCATTACCGGCATATGGAAGCAACAGCAGTAAGCACAGGGAAATATCTGCTTCTAAATCCAAAACGCAGCTATCTAACAGAACGGTTGTCAATGTGTGCACTCAACTTCCAGAGTTAAACCCGTGTGTGGATTCAGCAGTCTGCAAACACTTTCTCTGCAGAGTCCCCAAACAGGCGTTTTCAGCCCATTACCGGCATATGGAAGCAACAGCAGTAAGCACAGGGAAATATCTGCTTCTAAATCCAAAACGCAGCTATCTAACAGAACGATTGTCAATGTGTGCACTCAACTTCCAGAGTTAAACCGGTGTGTGGATTCAGCAGTCTGCAAACACTTTCTCTGCAGAGTCCCCAAACAGGCGTTTTCAGCCCATTACCGGCATATGGAAGAAACAGCAGTAAGCCCAGGGAAATATCTGCTTCTAAATCCAAAACGCAGCTATCTAACAGAACGGTTGTCAATGTGTGCACTCAACTTCCAGAGTTAAACCCGTGTGTGTATTCAGCAGTCTGCAAACACTTTCTCTGCAGAGTCCCAAAACAGGCGTTTTCAGCCCATTACCGGCATATGGAAGAAGCAGCAGAAAGCACAGGGAAATATCTGCTTCTAAATCCAAAACGCAGCTATCTAACAGAACGGTTGTCAATGTGTGCACTCAACTTCCAGAGTTAAACCCGTGTGTGGATTCAGCAGTCTGCAAACACTTTCTCTGCAGAGTCCCAAAACAGGCGTTTTCAGCCCATTACCGGCATATGGAAGAAACAGCAGTAAGCACAGGGAAATATCTGCTTCTAAATCCAAAACGCAGCTATCTAACAGAACGGTTGTCAATGTGTGCACTCAACTTCCAGAGTTAAACCCGTGTGTGGATTCAGCAGTCTGCAAACACTTTCTCTGCAGAGTCCCAAAACAGGCGTTTTCAGCCCATTACCGGCATATGGAAGAAACAGCAGTAAGCCCAGGGAAATATCTGCTTCTAAATCCAAAACGCAGCTATCTAACAGAACGGTTGTCAATGCGTGCACTCAACTTCCAGAGTTAAACCCGTGTGTGGATTCAGCAGTCTGCAAACACTTTCTCTGCAGAGTCCCAAAACAGGCGTTTTCAGCCCATTACCGGCATATGGAAGAAACAGCAGTAAGCCCAGGGAAATATCTGCTTCTAAATCCAAAACGCAGCTATCTAACAGAACGGTTGTCAATGTGTGCACTCAACTTCCAGAGTTAAACCCGTGTGTGGATTCAGCAGTCTGCAAACACTTTCTCTGCAGAGTCCCAAAACAGGCGTTTTCAGCCCATTACCGGCATATGGAAGAAACAGCAGTAAGCACAGGGAAATATCTGCTTCTAAATCCAAAACGCAGCTATCTAACAGAACGGTTGTCAATGTGTGCACTCAACTTCCAGAGTTAAACCCGTGTGTGGATTCAGCAGTCTGCAAACACTTTCTCTGCAGAGTCCCAAAACAGGCGTTTTCAGCCCATTACCGGCATATGGAAGAAACAGCAGTAAGCACAGGGAAATATCTGCTTCTAAATCCAAAACGCAGCTATCTAACAGAACGGTTGTCAATGTGTGCACTCAACTTCCAGAGTTAAACCCGTGTGTGGATTCAGCAGTCTGCAAACACTTTCTCTGCAGAGTCCCAAAACAGGCGTTTTCAGCCCATTACCGGCATATGGAAGCAACAGCAGTAAGCACAGGGAAATATCTGCTTCTAAATCCAAAACGCAGCTATCTAACAGAACGGTTGTCAATGTGTGCACTCAACTTCCAGAGTTAAACCCGTGTGTGGATTCAGCAGTCTGCAAACACTTTCTCTGCAGAGTCCCAAAACAGGCGTTTTCAGCCCATTACCGGCATATGGAAGCAACAGCAGTAAGCAAAGGGAAATATCTGCTTCTAACTCCAAAACGCAGCTATCTAACAGAACGGTTGTCAATGTGTGCACTCAACTTCCAGAGTTAAACCCGTGTGTGTATTCAGCAGTCTGCAAACACTTTCTCTGCAGAGTCCCAAAACAGGCGTTTTCAGCCCATTACCGGCATATGGAAGAAACAGCAGTAAGCACAGGGAAATATCTGCTTCTAAATCCAAAACGCAGCTATCTAACAGAACGGTTGTCAATGTGTGCACTCAACTTCCAGAGTTAAACCCGTGTGTGGATTCAGCAGTCTGCAAACACTTTCTCTGCAGAGTCCCAAAACAGGCGTTTTCAGCCCATTACCGGCATATGGAAGAAACAGCAGTAAGCACAGGGAAATATCTGCTTCTAAATCCAAAACGCAGCTATCTAACAGAACGGTTGTCAATGTGTGCACTCAACTTCCAGAGTTAAACCCGTGTGTGGATTCAGCAGTCTGCAAACACTTTCTCTGCAGAGTCCCCAAACAGGCGTTTTCAGCCCATTACCGGCATATGGAAGCAACAGCAGTAAGCACAGGGAAATATCTGCTTCTAAATCCAAAACGCAGCTATCTAACAGAACGGTTGTCAATGTGTGCACTCAACTTCCAGAGATAAACCCGTGTGTGGATTCAGCAGTCTGCAAACAGTTTCTCTGCAGAGTCCCAAAACAGGCGTTTTCAGCCCATTACCGGCATATGGAAGCAACAGCAGTAAGCACAGGGAAATATCTGCTTCTAAATCCAAAACGCAGCTATCTAACAGAACGGTTGTCAATGTGTGCACTCAACTTCCAGAGTTAAACCCGTGTGTGGATTCAGCAGTCTGTAAACACTTTCTCTGCAGAGTCCCAAAACAGGCGTTTTCAGCCCATGACCGGCATATGGAAGAAACAGCAGTAAGCACAGGGAAATATCTGCTTCTAAATCCAAAACGCAGCTATCTAACAGAACGGTTGTCAATGTGTGCACTCAACTTCCAGAGTTAAACCCGTGTGTGGATTCAGCAGTCTGCAAACACTTTCTCTGCAGAGTCCCAAAACAGGCGTTTTCAGCCCATTACCGGCATATGGAAGAAACAGCAGTAAGCACAGGGAAATATCTGCTTCTAAATCCAAAACGCAGCTATCTAACAGAACGGTTGTCAATGTGTGCACTCAACTTCCAGAGTTAAACCCGTGTGTGTATTCAGCAGTCTGCAAACACTTTCTCTGCAGAGTCCCAAAACAGGCGTTTTCAGCCCATTACCGGCATATGGAAGAAACAGCAGTAAGCACAGGGAAATATCTGCTTCTAAATCCAAAACGCAGCTATCTAACAGAACGGTTGTCAATGTGTGCACTCAACTTCCAGAGTTAAACCCGTGTGTGGATTCAGCAGTCTGCAAACACTTTCTCTGCAGAGTCCCCAAACAGGCGTTTTCAGCCCATTACCGGCATATGGAAGAAACAGCAGTAAGCACAGGGAAATATCTGCTTCTAAATCCAAAACGCAGCTATCTAACAGAACGGTTGTCAATGTGTGCACTCAACTTCCAGAGATAAACCCGTGTGTGGATTCAGCAGTCTGCAAACAGTTTCTCTGCAGAGTCCCAAAACAGGCGTTTTCAGCCCATTACCGGCATATGGAAGCAACAGCAGTAAGCACAGGGAAATATCTGCTTCTAAATCCAAAACGCAGCTATCTAACAGAACGGTTGTCAATGTGTGCACTCAACTTCCAGAGTTAAACCCGTGTGTGGATTCAGCAGTCTGTAAACACTTTCTCTGCAGAGTCCCAAAACAGGCGTTTTCAGCCCATGACCGGCATATGGAAGAAACAGCAGTAAGCACAGGGAAATATCTGCTTCTAAATCCAAAACGCAGCTATCTAACAGAACGGTTGTCAATGTGTGCACTCAACTTCCAGAGTTAAACCCGTGTGTGTATTCAGCAGTCTGCAAACACTTTCTCTGCAGAGTCCCAAAACAGGCGTTTTCAGCCCATTACCGGCATATGGAAGCAACAGCAGTAAGCACAGGGAAATATCTGCTTCTAAATCCAAAACGCAGCTATCTAACAGAACGGTTGTCAATGTGTGCACTCAACTTCCAGAGTTAAACCCGTGTGTGGATTCAGCAGTCTGCAAACACTTTCTCTGCAGAGTCCCAAAACAGGCGTTTTCAGCCCATTACCGGCATATGGAAGCAACAGCAGTAAGCACAGGGAAATATCTGCTTCTAAATCCAAAACGCAGCTATCTAACAGAACGGTTGTCAATGTGTGCACTCAACTTCCAGAGTTAAACCCGTGTGTGGATTCAGCAGTCTGCAAACACTTTCTCTGCAGAGTCCCCAAACAGGCGTTTTCAGCCCATTACCGGCATATGGAAGAAACAGCAGTAAGCACAGGGAAATATCTGCTTATAAATCCAAAACGCAGCTATCTAACAGAACGGTTGTCAATGTGTGCACTCAACTTCCAGAGTTAAACCCGTGTGTGGATTCAGCAGTCTGCAAACAGTTTCTCTGCAGAGTCCCAAAACAGGCGTTTTCAGCCCATTACCGGCATATGGAAGAAACAGCAGTAAGCACAGGGAAATATCTGCTTCTAAATCCAAAACGCAGCTATCTAACAGAACGGTTGTCAATGTGTGCACTCAACTTCCAGAGTTAAACCCGTGTGTGGATTCAGCAGTCTGCAAACAGTTTCTCTGCAGAGTCCCAAAACAGGCGTTTTCACTCCATTACCGGCATATGGAAGCAACAGCAGTAAGCACAGGGAAATATCTGCTTCTAAATCCAAAACGCAGCTATCTAACAGAACGGTTGTCAATGTGTGCACTCAACTTCCAGAGTTAAACCCGTGTGTGGATTCAGCAGTCTGCAAACACTTTCTCTGCAGAGTCCCAAAACAGGCGTTTTCAGCCCTTTACCGGCATATGGAAGAAACAGCAGTAAGCACAGGGAAATATCTGCTTCTAAATCCAAAACGCAGCTATCTAACAGAACGGTTGTCAATGTGTGCACTCAACTTCCAGAGTTAAACCCGTGTGTGGATTCAGCAGTCTGCAAACAGTTTCTCTGCAGAGTCCCAAAACAGGCGTTTTCAGCCCATTACCGGCATATGGAAGCAACAGCAGTAAGCACAGGGTAATATCTGCTTCTAAATCCAAAACGCAGCTATCTAACAGAACGGTTGTCAATGTGTGCACTCAACTTCCAGAGTTAAACCCGTGTGTGGATTCAGCAGTCTGCAAACACTTTCTCTGCAGAGTCCCAAAACAGGCGTTTTCAGCCCAATACCGGCATATGGAAGAAACAGCAGTAAGCACAGGGAAATATCTGCTTCTAAATCCAAAACGCAGCTATCTAACAGAACGGTTGTCAATGTGTGCACTCAACTTCCAGAGTTAAACCCGTGTGTGGATTCAGCAGTCTGCAAACACTTTCTCTGCAGAGTCCCCAAACAGGCGTTATCAGCCCATTACCGGCATATGGAAGAAACAGCAGTAAGCACAGGGAAATATCTGCTTCTAAATCCAAAACGCAGCTATCTAACAGAACGGTTGTCAATGTGTGCACTCAACTTCCAGAGTTAAACCCGTGTGTGGATTCAGCAGTCTGCAAACACTTTCTCTGCAGAGTCCCAAAACAGGCGTTTTCAGCCCATTACCGGCATATGGAAGAAACAGCAGTAAGCACAGGGAAATATCTGCTTCTAAATCCAAAACGCAGCTATCTAACAGAACGGTTGTCAATGTGTGCACTCAACTTCCAGAGTTAAACCCGTGTGTGGATTCAGCAGCCTGCAAACACTTTCTCTGCAGAGTCCCCAAACAGGCGTTTTCAGCCCATTACCGGCATATGGAAGAAACAGCAGTAAGCACAGGGAAATATCTGCTTCTAAATCCAAAACGCAGCTATCTAACAGAACGGTTGTCAATGTGTGCACTCAACTTCCAGAGTTAAACCCGTGTGTGGATTCAGCAGTCTGCAAACACTTTCTCTGCAGAGTCCCAAAACAGGCGTTTTCAGCCCATTACCGGCATATGGAAGAAACAGCAGTAAGCACAGGGAAATATCTGCTTCTAAATCCAAAACGCAGCTATCTAACAGAACGGTTGTCAATGTGTGCACTCAACTTCCAGAGTTAAACCCGTGTGTGGATTCAGCAGTCTGCAAACACTTTCTCTGCAGAGTCCCCAAACAGGCGTTTTCAGCCCATTACCGGCATATGGAAGAAGCAGCAGTAAGCACAGGGAAATATCTGCTTCTAAATCCAAAACGCAGCTATCTAACAGAACGGTTGTCAATGTGTGCACTCAACTTCCAGAGTTAAACCCGTGTGTGGATTCAGCAGTCTGCAAACACTTTCTCTGCAGAGTCCCAAAACAGGCGTTTTCAGCCCATTACCGGCATATGGAAGAAACAGCAGTAAGCACAGGGAAATATCTGCTTCTAAATCCAAAACGCAGCTATCTAACAGAACGGTTGTCAATGTGTGCACTCAACTTCCAGAGTTAAACCCGTGTGTGGATTCAGCAGTCTGCAAACACTTTCTCTGCAGAGTCCCAAAACAGGCGTTTTCAGCCCATTACCGGCATATGGAAGAAACAGCAGTAAGCCCAGGGAAATATCTGCTTCTAAATCCAAAACGCAGCTATCTAACAGAACGGTTGTCAATGTGTGCACTCAACTTCCAGAGTTAAACCCGTGTGTGGATTCAGCAGTCTGCAAACACTTTCTTGCAGAGTCTCAAAACAGGCCTTTCCGGCCCAGTCCCGGCATATATAAGAAAGAGCATTAAGACTGCGTCTAAAACTCAGAAGAAACGTTTCTTTCAAACTGCTCGGCCATGTGTTCTTTGACCTAAGGGAGTTGAATCTATGTTCAGATTCAGCGAGATAGAAACACGTTTATTCTAGGAGCTGTCTTTGGATATTCCAGATTGAATGGGAGTATATTCTGTAAAGAGAAATATCTGTTTCTAAAACCAAAATGGATCTATCTAGCAGAGTGGTTGTGAATGTGTGCCTTCGGCTTAAAGAGGTAAACTGCTCTTCTCATGCAGCACTTTAGAAACCCTTTATATGCAAATTCTCATAGAGAACTTTCCAGCAAAACACCAGCCTATAGGAAATAGCAGTAAGACTGCATCTTTAACATGGAAGAAACTGTTTTCAAACTGCTCTGCTGTGTGTTCATTCATATAAGAGACTTGAATATATGTTCAGATTCAGCTAGTTAGCAACACGTTTCTTCCAGGAGCTGTGTTTGCCTATTCCAGAGTATACTGGAGTATAAGATGTAAAGACAAATGTCTCATTCCAAAAGAAAAACGGATGATCTAATGGAATGGTTGTCAATGTGTGCATTCAACTTACTGAGCTAAACTGCTGTTTGTATGCAGCAGTTTAGAAAACATTTCTGTGTAGATTCTCAAACAGACATTTCCAGCAAAATACCGGCCTATAAGAAATAGCAGTAAGACTGCGTCTAAAACTCAGAGGGAACGTTTCTTTCAAACTGCTCTGCAGTGTGTTCGTTCACCAAAGGTCGTTGAATCTATGTTTGGATTCAGCGAGTTTGAAACACGTTTATTCTAGGAGCTGCATTTCGATATTCCAGAGTGTATGGGAGTAAATGCTGTAAAGAGAAATATCTGTTTCTAAAACCAAAACGGAGCTATCTAACAGAATGGTTGTGAATGTGTGCATTTAACTTAAAGGGTTAATCTGCTCTTCTTAGGCAGCAGTTTAGAAACCCTTTATATGCAAATTCTAAAATCAACATTTGCAGCAAAACCCCAGCCTAAAAGAAGTAGCAGTAAGACTGCATCTATAACATAGAAGAAACGTTTTCTTCAAAATGCTCTGCTCTGTGTTCATTCACCTAAGAGTCTTGAGTATATGTTCAGATTCAGCGAGTAAGAAACACGTTTCTTCCAGGAGCTGCATTTGCATATTCCAGAGTGTACTGGAGTATAAGGTTTAAAGTGAACTATCTGGTTCTAAAACAAACGCGGAGCCATCTAACAGAATGGTTGTCACTGTGTGCATTCAGCTTATTGAGATAAACTGTTGTTTCTATGCAGCAGTTTAGAAAAGATTTTTGTGCAGATTCTAAAACAGACATTCCCAGCAAAATACCGGCCTCTGAGAAATAGCAATAAGACTGCGTCTAAAACTCAAATAAAACGTTTCTTTCAAACTGCTGTGCTGTGTGTTTGTTCACCTAAGGGAGTTGAATCTATGTTTAAATTCAGCGACTTAGAAACACGTCTATTCTGGGAGCTGCGTTTGGCTATTCCAGAATGAATGGGAGTATATGCTGTAACTAGAAACACAGGCTTCTAAAACCAAAACGGAGCTAGCTAACAGAATGATTGTGAATGAGGGCATTCAACTTAACGAATTAAACTGCTCCACTTAAGCAGCAGTTTACAAACCATTTATATGGAAATTCTAAAACCAACATTTCCAGGAAAACACCAGCCTAAAAGCAATAGCAGTAACAGTGCATCTATAACATGGAAGAAATGTTTTTTTCAAACTCCTCTGCTGTGTGTTCATTCACCTAAGAGACTTCAATATAAGCACAGATTCAGCGAGTTACAAACACGTTTCTTCCAGGAGCTGCGTATGCATATATCAGAGTGTACTGGGGTACAAGATGTAAAGAGAAATATCTGATTATACTTAGAAACCCGTTTCTTTTAGGAGCTGCGTTTGGATATTCCAGAGTGAATGAGAGTATATGCTGTAAAGAGAAATAACTGCTTCTAAAACCAAAAGGCAGCTATCTAACTGAATGGTTGTCAATGCGTGCACTCAACTTCCAGAGATAAACCCGAGTGTGGATTCAGCAGTCTGCAAACATCTTCTCGGCAGAGTCCCAAAACAGGCGTTTTCAGCCCATTACCGGCATATGGAAGAAACAGCAGTAAGCACAGGGAAATATCTGCTTCTAAATCCAAAACGCAGCTATCTAACAGAACGGTTGTCAATGTGTGCACTCAACTTCCAGAGTTAAACCCGTGTGTGTATTCAGCAGTCTGCAAACACTTTCTCTGCAGAGTCCCAAAACAGGCGTTTTCAGCCCATTACCGGCATATGGAAGAAACAGCAGTAAGCACAGGGAAATATCTGCTTCTAAATCCAAAACGCAGCTATCTAACAGAACGGTTGTCAATGTGTGCACTCAACTTCCAGAGTTAAACCCGTGTGTGGATTCAGCAGTCTGCAAACACTTTCTCTGCAGAGTCCCAAAACAGGCGTTTTCAGCCCATTACCGGCATATGGAAGAAACAGCAGTAAGCACAGGGAAATATCTGCTTCTAAATCCAAAACGCAGCTATCTAACAGAACGGTTGTCAATGTGTGCACTCAACTTCCAGAGTTAAACCCGTGTGTGGATTCAGCAGTCTGCAAACACTTTCTTGCAGAGTCTCAAAACAGGCCTTTCCGGCCCAGTCCCGGCATATATAAGAAAGAGCATTAAGACTGCGTCTAAAACTCAGAAGAAACGTTTCTTTCAAACTGCTCGGCCATGTGTTCTTTGACCTAAGGGAGTTGAATCTATGTTCAGATTCAGCGAGATAGAAACACGTTTATTCTAGGAGCTGTCTTTGGATATTCCAGATTGAATGGGAGTATATTCTGTAAAGAGAAATATCTGTTTCTAAAACCAAAATGGATCTATCTAGCAGAGTGGTTGTGAATGTGTGCCTTCGGCTTAAAGAGGTAAACTGCTCTTCTCATGCAGCACTTTAGAAACCCTTTATATGCAAATTCTCATAGAGAACTTTCCAGCAAAACACCAGCCTATAGGAAATAGCAGCAAGACTGCATCTTTAACATGGAAGAAACTGTTTTCAAACTGCTCTGCTGTGTGTTCATTCATATAAGAGACTTGAATATATGTTCAGATTCAGCTAGTTAGCAACACGTTTCTTCCAGGAGCTGTGTTTGCCTATTCCAGAGTATACTGGAGTATAAGATGTAAAGACAAATGTCTCATTCCAAAAGAAAAACGGATGATCTAATGGAATGGTTGTCAATGTGTGCATTCAACTTACTGAGCTAAACTGCTGTTTGTATGCAGCAGTTTAGAAAACATTTCTGTGTAGATTCTCAAACAGACATTTCCAGCAAAATACCGGCCTATAAGAAATAGCAGTAAGACTGCGTCTAAAACTCAGAGGGAACGTTTCTTTCAAACTGCTCTGCAGTGTGTTCGTTCACCAAAGGTCGTTGAATCTATGTTTGGATTCAGCGAGTTTGAAACACGTTT
Source organism: Aotus nancymaae (assembly GCF_030222135.1). NCBI lineage: Eukaryota > Metazoa > Chordata > Mammalia > Primates > Aotidae > Aotus > Aotus nancymaae. The sequence goes on from NW_026989122.1 coordinate 143,321, forward strand.
ATTCTAGGAGCTGCATTTCGATATTCCAGAGTGTATGGGAGTAAATGCTGTAAAGAGAAATATCTGTTTCTAAAACCAAAACGGAGCTATCTAACAGAATGGTTGTGAATGTGTGCATTTAACTTAAAGGGTTAATCTGCTCTTCTTAGGCAGCAGTTTAGAAACCCTTTATATGCAAATTCTAAAATCAACATTTGCAGCAAAACCCCAGCCTAAAAGAAGTAGCAGTAAGACTGCATCTATAACATAGAAGAAACGTTTTCTTCAAAATGCTCTGCTCTGTGTTCATTCACCTAAGAGTCTTGAGTATATGTTCAGATTCAGCGAGTAAGAAACACGTTTCTTCCAGGAGCTGCATTTGCATATTCCAGAGTGTACTGGAGTATAAGGTTTAAAGTGAACTATCTGGTTCTAAAACAAACGCGGAGCCATCTAACAGAATGGTTGTCACTGTGTGCATTCAGCTTATTGAGATAAACTGTTGTTTCTATGCAGCAGTTTAGAAAAGATTTTTGTGCAGATTCTAAAACAGACATTCCCAGCAAAATACCGGCCTCTGAGAAATAGCAATAAGACTGCGTCTAAAACTCAAATAAAACGTTTCTTTCAAACTGCTGTGCTGTGTGTTTGTTCACCTAAGGGAGTTGAATCTATGTTTAAATTCAGCGACTTAGAAACACGTCTATTCTGGGAGCTGCGTTTGGCTATTCCAGAATGAATGGGAGTATATGCTGTAACTAGAAACACAGGCTTCTAAAACCAAAACGGAGCTAGCTAACAGAATGATTGTGAATGAGGGCATTCAACTTAACGAATTAAACTGCTCCACTTAAGCAGCAGTTTACAAACCATTTATATGGAAATTCTAAAACCAACATTTCCAGGAAAACACCAGCCTAAAAGCAATAGCAGTAACAGTGCATCTATAACATGGAAGAAATGTTTTTTTCAAACTCCTCTGCTGTGTGTTCATTCACCTAAGAGACTTCAATATATGCACAGATTCAGCGAGTTACAAACACGTTTCTTCCAGGAGCTGCGTATGCATATATCAGAGTGTACTGGGGTACAAGATGTAAAGAGAAATATCTGATTATACTTAGAAACCCGTTTCTTTTAGGAGCTGCGTTTGGATATTCCAGAGTGAATGAGAGTATATGCTGTAAAGAGAAATAACTGCTTCTAAAACCAAAAGGCAGCTATCTAACTGAATGGTTGTCAATGCGTGCACTCAACTTCCAGAGATAAACCCGAGTGTGGATTCAGCAGTCTGCAAACATCTTCTCGGCAGAGTCCCAAAACAGGCGTTTTCAGCCCATTACCGGCATATGGAAGCAACAGCAGTAAGCACAGGGAAATATCTGCTTCTAAATCCAAAACGCAGCTATCTAACAGAACGGTTGTCAATGTGTGCACTCAACTTCCAGAGTTAAACCCGTGTGTGGATTCAGCAGTCTGTAAACACTTTCTCTGCAGAGTCCCAAAACAGGCGTTTTCAGCCCATGACCGGCATATGGAAGAAACAGCAGTAAGCACAGGGAAATATCTGCTTCTAAATCCAAAACGCAGCTATCTAACAGAACGGTTGTCAATGTGTGCACTCAACTTCCAGAGTTAAACCCGTGTGTGGATTCAGCAGTCTGCAAACACTTTCTCTGCAGAGTCCCAAAACAGGCGTTTTCAGCCCATTACCGGCATATGGAAGAAACAGCAGTAAGCACAGGGAAATATCTGCTTCTAAATCCAAAACGCAGCTATCTAACAGAACGGTTGTCAATGTGTGCACTCAACTTCCAGAGTTAAACCCGTGTGTGTATTCAGCAGTCTGCAAACACTTTCTCTGCAGAGTCCCAAAACAGGCGTTTTCAGCCCATTACCGGCATATGGAAGAAACAGCAGTAAGCACAGGGAAATATCTGCTTCTAAATCCAAAACGCAGCTATCTAACAGAACGGTTGTCAATGTGTGCACTCAACTTCCAGAGTTAAACCCGTGTGTGGATTCAGCAGTCTGCAAACACTTTCTCTGCAGAGTCCCAAAACAGGCGTTTTCAGCCCATTACCGGCATATGGAAGAAACAGCAGTAAGCACAGGGAAATATCTGCTTCTAAATCCAAAACGCAGCTATCTAACAGAACGGTTGTCAATGTGTGCACTCAACTTCCAGAGATAAACCCGTGTGTGGATTCAGCAGTCTGCAAACAGTTTCTCTGCAGAGTCCCAAAACAGGCGTTTTCAGCCCATTACCGGCATATGGAAGCAACAGCAGTAAGCACAGGGAAATATCTGCTTCTAAATCCAAAACGCAGCTATCTAACAGAACGGTTGTCAATGTGTGCACTCAACTTCCAGAGTTAAACCCGTGTGTGGATTCAGCAGTCTGTAAACACTTTCTCTGCAGAGTCCCAAAACAGGCGTTTTCAGCCCATGACCGGCATATGGAAGAAACAGCAGTAAGCACAGGGAAATATCTGCTTCTAAATCCAAAACGCAGCTATCTAACAGAACGGTTGTCAATGTGTGCACTCAACTTCCAGAGTTAAACCCGTGTGTGTATTCAGCAGTCTGCAAACACTTTCTCTGCAGAGTCCCAAAACAGGCGTTTTCAGCCCATTACCGGCATATGGAAGCAACAGCAGTAAGCACAGGGAAATATCTGCTTCTAAATCCAAAACGCAGCTATCTAACAGAACGGTTGTCAATGTGTGCACTCAACTTCCAGAGTTAAACCCGTGTGTGGATTCAGCAGTCTGCAAACACTTTCTCTGCAGAGTCCCAAAACAGGCGTTTTCAGCCCATTACCGGCATATGGAAGCAACAGCAGTAAGCACAGGGAAATATCTGCTTCTAAATCCAAAACGCAGCTATCTAACAGAACGGTTGTCAATGTGTGCACTCAACTTCCAGAGTTAAACCCGTGTGTGGATTCAGCAGTCTGCAAACACTTTCTCTGCAGAGTCCCCAAACAGGCGTTTTCAGCCCATTACCGGCATATGGAAGAAACAGCAGTAAGCACAGGGAAATATCTGCTTATAAATCCAAAACGCAGCTATCTAACAGAACGGTTGTCAATGTGTGCACTCAACTTCCAGAGTTAAACCCGTGTGTGGATTCAGCAGTCTGCAAACACTTTCTCTGCAGAGTCCCAAAACAGGCGTTTTCAGCCCATTACCGGCATATGGAAGAAACAGCAGTAAGCACAGGGAAATATCTGCTTCTAAATCCAAAACGCAGCTATCTAACAGAACGGTTGTCAATGTGTGCACTCAACTTCCAGAGTTAAACCCGTGTGTGGATTCAGCAGTCTGCAAACAGTTTCTCTGCAGAGTCCCAAAACAGGCGTTTTCACTCCATTACCGGCATATGGAAGCAACAGCAGTAAGCACAGGGAAATATCTGCTTCTAAATCCAAAACGCAGCTATCTAACAGAACGGTTGTCAATGTGTGCACTCAACTTCCAGAGTTAAACCCGTGTGTGGATTCAGCAGTCTGCAAACACTTTCTCTGCAGAGTCCCAAAACAGGCGTTTTCAGCCCTTTACCGGCATATGGAAGAAACAGCAGTAAGCACAGGGAAATATCTGCTTCTAAATCCAAAACGCAGCTATCTAACAGAACGGTTGTCAATGTGTGCACTCAACTTCCAGAGTTAAACCCGTGTGTGTATTCAGCAGTCTGCAAACAGTTTCTCTGCAGAGTCCCAAAACAGGCGTTTTCAGCCCATTACCGGCATATGGAAGCAACAGCAGTAAGCACAGGGTAATATCTGCTTCTAAATCCAAAACGCAGCTATCTAACAGAACGGTTGTCAATGTGTGCACTCAACTTCCAGAGTTAAACCCGTGTGTGGATTCAGCAGTCTGCAAACACTTTCTCTGCAGAGTCCCAAAACAGGCGTTTTCAGCCCAATACCGGCATATGGAAGAAACAGCAGTAAGCACAGGGAAATATCTGCTTCTAAATCCAAAACGCAGCTATCTAACAGAACGGTTGTCAATGTGTGCACTCAACTTCCAGAGTTAAACCCGTGTGTGGATTCAGCAGTCTGCAAACACTTTCTCTGCAGAGTCCCCAAACAGGCGTTTTCAGCCCATTACCGGCATATGGAAGAAACAGCAGTAAGCACAGGGAAATATCTGCTTCTAAATCCAAAACGCAGCTATCTAACAGAACGGTTGTCAATGTGTGCACTCAACTTCCAGAGTTAAACCCGTGTGTGGATTCAGCAGTCTGCAAACAGTTTCTCTGCAGAGTCCCAAAACAGGCGTTTTCAGCCCATTACCGGCATATGGAAGAAACAGCAGTAAGCACAGGGAAATATCTGCTTCTAAATCCAAAACGCAGCTATCTAACAGAACGGTTGTCAATGTGTGCACTCAACTTCCAGAGTTAAACCCGTGTGTGGATTCAGCAGTCTGCAAACACTTTCTCTGCAGAGTCCCAAAACAGGCGTTTTCAGCCCATTACCGGCATATGGAAGAAACAGCAGTAAGCACAGGGAAATATCTGCTTCTAAATCCAAAACGCAGCTATCTAACAGAACGGTTGTCAATGTGTGCACTCAACTTCCAGAGTTAAACCCGTGTGTGGATTCAGCAGTCTGCAAACAGTTTCTCTGCAGAGTCCCAAAACAGGCGTTTTCAGCCCATTACCGGCATATGGAAGCAACAGCAGTAAGCACAGGGAAATATCTGCTTCTAAATCCAAAACGCAGCTATCTAACAGAACGGTTGTCAATGTGTGCACTCAACTTCCAGAGTTAAACCCGTGTGTGGATTCAGCAGTCTGCAAACACTTTCTCTGCAGAGTCCCCAAACAGGCGTTTTCAGCCCATTACCGGCATATGGAAGCAACAGCAGTAAGCACAAGGAAATATCTGCTTCTAAATCCAAAACGCAGCTATCTAACAGAACGATTGTCAATGTGTGCACTCAACTTCCAGAGTTAAACCGGTGTGTGGATTCAGCAGTCTGCAAACACTTTCTCTGCAGAGTCCCCAAACAGGCGTTTTCAGCCCATTACCGGCATATGGAAGAAACAGCAGTAAGCACAGGGAAATATCTGCTTCTAAATCCAAAACGCAGCTATCTAACAGAACGGTTGTCAATGTGTGCACTCAACTTCCAGAGTTAAACCCGTGTGTGTATTCAGCAGTCTGCAAACACTTTCTCTGCAGAGTCCCAAAACAGGCGTTTTCAGCCCATTACCGGCATATGGAAGCAACAGCAGTAAGCACAGGGAAATATCTGCTTCTAAATCCAAAACGCAGCTATCTAACAGAACGGTTGTCAATGTGTGCACTCAACTTCCAGAGTTAAACCCGTGTGTGGATTCAGCAGTCTGCAAACACTTTCTCTGCAGAGTCCCCAAACAGGCGTTTTCAGCCCATTACCGGCATATGGAAGCAACAGCAGTAAGCACAGGGAAATATCTGCTTCTAAATCCAAAACGCAGCTATCTAACAGAACGATTGTCAATGTGTGCACTCAACTTCCAGAGTTAAACCGGTGTGTGGATTCAGCAGTCTGCAAACACTTTCTCTGCAGAGTCCCCAAACAGGCGTTTTCAGCCCATTACCGGCATATGGAAGAAACAGCAGTAAGCACAGGGAAATATCTGCTTCTAAATCCAAAACGCAGCTATCTAACAGAACGGTTGTCAATGTGTGCACTCAACTTCCAGAGTTAAACCCGTGTGTGTATTCAGCAGTCTGCAAACACTTTCTCTGCAGAGTCCCAAAACAGGCGTTTTCAGCCCATTACCGGCATATGGAAGAAGCAGCAGAAAGCACAGGGAAATATCTGCTTCTAAATCCAAAACGCAGCTATCTAACAGAACGGTTGTCAATGTGTGCACTCAACTTCCAGAGTTAAACCCGTGTGTGGATTCAGCAGTCTGCAAACACTTTCTCTGCAGAGTCCCAAAACAGGCGTTTTCAGCCCATTACCGGCATATGGAAGAAACAGCAGTAAGCACAGGGAAATATCTGCTTCTAAATCCAAAACGCAGCTATCTAACAGAACGGTTGTCAATGTGTGCACTCAACTTCCAGAGTTAAACCCGTGTGTGGATTCAGCAGTCTGCAAACACTTTCTCTGCAGAGTCCCAAAACAGGCGTTTTCAGCCCATTACCGGCATATGGAAGAAACAGCAGTAAGCCCAGGGAAATATCTGCTTCTAAATCCAAAACGCAGCTATCTAACAGAACGGTTGTCAATGCGTGCACTCAACTTCCAGAGTTAAACCCGTGTGTGGATTCAGCAGTCTGCAAACACTTTCTCTGCAGAGTCCCAAAACAGGCGTTTTCAGCCCATTACCGGCATATGGAAGAAACAGCAGTAAGCCCAGGGAAATATCTGCTTCTAAATCCAAAACGCAGCTATCTAACAGAACGGTTGTCAATGTGTGCACTCAACTTCCAGAGTTAAACCCGTGTGTGGATTCAGCAGTCTGCAAACACTTTCTCTGCAGAGTCCCAAAACAGGCGTTTTCAGCCCATTACCGGCATATGGAAGAAACAGCAGTAAGCACAGGGAAATATCTGCTTCTAAATCCAAAACGCAGCTATCTAACAGAACGGTTGTCAATGTGTGCACTCAACTTCCAGAGTTAAACCCGTGTGTGGATTCAGCAGTCTGCAAACACTTTCTCTGCAGAGTCCCAAAACAGGCGTTTTCAGCCCATTACCGGCATATGGAAGAAACAGCAGTAAGCACAGGGAAATATCTGCTTCTAAATCCAAAACGCAGCTATCTAACAGAACGGTTGTCAATGTGTGCACTCAACTTCCAGAGTTAAACCCGTGTGTGGATTCAGCAGTCTGCAAACACTTTCTCTGCAGAGTCCCAAAACAGGCGTTTTCAGCCCATTACCGGCATATGGAAGCAACAGCAGTAAGCACAGGGAAATATCTGCTTCTAAATCCAAAACGCAGCTATCTAACAGAACGGTTGTCAATGTGTGCACTCAACTTCCAGAGTTAAACCCGTGTGTGGATTCAGCAGTCTGCAAACACTTTCTCTGCAGAGTCCCAAAACAGGCGTTTTCAGCCCATTACCGGCATATGGAAGCAACAGCAGTAAGCAAAGGGAAATATCTGCTTCTAACTCCAAAACGCAGCTATCTAACAGAACGGTTGCCAATGTGTGCACTCAACTTCCAGAGTTAAACCCGTGTGTGGATTCAGCAGTCTGTAAACACTTTCTCTGCAGAGTCCCAAAACAGGCGTTTTCAGCCCATTACCGGCATATGGAAGAAACAGCAGTAAGCACAGGGAAATATCTGCTTCTAAATCCAAAACGCAGCTATCTAACAGAACGGTTGTCAATGTGTGCACTCAACTTCCAGAGTTAAACCCGTGTGTGTATTCAGCAGTCTGCAAACACTTTCTCTGCAGAGTCCCAAAACAGGCGTTTTCAGCCCATTACCGGCATATGGAAGAAACAGCAGTAAGCACAGGGAAATATCTGCTTCTAAATCCAAAACGCAGCTATCTAACAGAACGGTTGTCAATGTGTGCACTCAACTTCCAGAGTTAAACCCGTGTGTGGATTCAGCAGTCTGCAAACAGTTTCTCTGCAGAGTCCCAAAACAGGCGTTTTCACTCCATTACCGGCATATGGAAGCAACAGCAGTAAGCACAGGGAAATATCTGCTTCTAAATCCAAAACGCAGCTATCTAACAGAACGGTTGTCAATGTGTGCACTCAACTTCCAGAGTTAAACCCGTGTGTGGATTCAGCAGTCTGCAAACACTTTCTCTGCAGAGTCCCAAAACAGGCGTTTTCAGCCCTTTACCGGCATATGGAAGAAACAGCAGTAAGCACAGGGAAATATCTGCTTCTAAATCCAAAACGCAGCTATCTAACAGAACGGTTGTCAATGTGTGCACTCAACTTCCAGAGTTAAACCCGTGTGTGGATTCAGCAGTCTGCAAACAGTTTCTCTGCAGAGTCCCAAAACAGGCGTTTTCAGCCCATTACCGGCATATGGAAGCAACAGCAGTAAGCACAGGGTAATATCTGCTTCTAAATCCAAAACGCAGCTATCTAACAGAACGGTTGTCAATGTGTGCACTCAACTTCCAGAGTTAAACCCGTGTGTGGATTCAGCAGTCTGCAAACACTTTCTCTGCAGAGTCCCAAAACAGGCGTTTTCAGCCCATTACCGGCATATGGAAGAAACAGCAGTAAGCCCAGGGAAATATCTGCTTCTAATTCCAAAACGCAGCTATCTACCAGAACGGTTGTCAATGCGTGCACTCAACTTCCAGAGTTAAACCCGTGTGTGGATTCAGCAGTCTGCAAACACTTTCTCTGCAGAGTCCCAAAACAGGCGTTTTCAGCCCATTACCGGCATATGGAAGAAACAGCAGTAAGCACAGGGAAATATCTGCTTCTAAATCCAAAACGCAGCTATCTAACAGAACGGTTGTCAATGTGTGCCCTCAACTTCCAGAGTTAAACCCGTGTGTGGATTCAGCAGTCTGCAAACAGTTTCTCTGCAGAGTCCCAAAACAGGCGTTTTCAGCCCATTACCGGCATATGGAAGAAACAGCAGTAAGCACAGGGAAATATCTGCTTCTAAATCCAAAACGCAGCTATCTAACAGAACGGTTGTCAATGTGTGCACTCAACTTCCAGAGTTAAACCCGTGTGTGGATTCAGCAGTCTGCAAACAGTTTCTCTGCAGAGTCCCAAAACAGGCGTTTTCACTCCATTACCGGCATATGGAAGAAACAGCAGTAAGCACAGGGAAATATCTGCTTCTAAATCCAAAACGCAGCTATCTAACAGAACGGTTGTCAATGTGTGCACTCAACTTCCAGAGTTAAACCCGTGTGTGGATTCAGCAGTCTGCAAACACTTTCTCTGCAGAGTCCCAAAACAGGCGTTTTCAGCCCATTACCGGCATATGGAAGCAACAGCAGTAAGCACAGGGAAATATCTGCTTCTAAATCCAAAACGCAGCTATCTAACAGAACGGTTGTCAATGTGTGCACTCAACTTCCAGAGTTAAACCCGTGTGTGGATTCAGCAGTCTGCAAACACTTTCTCTGCAGAGTCCCAAAACAGGCGTTTTCAGCCCATTACCGGCATATGGAAGCAACAGCAGTAAGCACAGGGAAATATCTGCTTCTAAATCCAAAACGCAGCTATCTAACAGAACGGTTGTCAATGTGTGCACTCAACCTCCAGAGTTAAACCCGTGTGTGGATTCAGCAGTCTGCAAACAGTTTCTCTGCAGAGTCCCAAAACAGGCGTTTTCAGCCCATTACCGGCATATGGAAGCAACAGCAGTAAGCAAAGGGAAATATCTGCTTCTAACTCCAAAACGCAGCTATCTAACAGAACGGTTGTCAATGTGTGCACTCAACTTCCAGAGTTAAACCCGTGTGTGGATTCAGCAGTCTGTAAACACTTTCTCTGCAGAGTCCCAAAACAGGCGTTTTCAGCCCATGACCGGCATATGGAAGCAACAGCAGTAAGCACAGGGAAATATCTGCTTCTAAATCCAAAACGCAGCTATCTAACAGAACGGTTGTCAATGTGTGCACTCAACTTCCAGAGTTAAACCCGTGTGTGTATTCAGCAGTCTGCAAACACTTTCTCTGCAGAGTCCCAAAACAGGCGTTTTCAGCCCATTACCGGCATATGGAAGAAACAGCAGTAAGCACAGGGAAATATCTGCTTCTAAATCCAAAACGCAGCTATCTAACAGAACGGTTGTCAATGTGTGCACTCAACTTCCAGAGTTAAACCCGTGTGTGGATTCAGCAGTCTGCAAACACTTTCTCTGCAGAGTCCCAAAACAGGCGTTTTCAGCCCATTACCGGCATATGGAAGAAACAGCAGTAAGCACAGGGAAATATCTGCTTCTAAATCCAAAACGCAGCTATCTAACAGAACGGTTGTCAATGTGTGCACTCAACTTCCAGAGTTAAACCCGTGTGTGGATTCAGCAGTCTGCAAACAGTTTCTCTGCAGAGTCCCAAAACAGGCGTTTTCAGCCCATTACCGGCATATGGAAGCAACAGCAGTAAGCACAGGGAAATATCTGCTTCTAAATCCAAAACGCAGCTATCTAACAGAACGGTTGTCAATGTGTGCACTCAACTTCCAGAGTTAAACCCGTGTGTGGATTCAGCAGTCTGCAAACACTTTCTCTGCAGAGTCCCAAAACAGGCGTTTTCAGCCCATTACCGGCATATGGAAGAAACAGCAGTAAGCACAGGGAAATATCTGCTTCTAAATCCAAAACGCAGCTATCTAACAGAACGGTTGTCAATGTGTGCACTCAACTTCCAGAGTTAAACCCGTGTGTGGATTCAGCAGTCTGCAAACAGTTTCTCTGCAGAGTCCCAAAACAGGCGTTTTCAGCCCATTACCGGCATATGGAAGCAACAGCAGTAAGCACAGGGAAATATCTGCTTCTAAATCCAAAACGCAGCTATCTAACAGAACGGTTGTCAATGTGTGCACTCAACTTCCAGAGTTAAACCCGTGTGTGGATTCAGCAGTCTGCAAACACTTTCTCTGCAGAGTCCCCAAACAGGCGTTTTCAGCCCATTACCGGCATATGGAAGCAACAGCAGTAAGCACAAGGAAATATCTGCTTCTAAATCCAAAACGCAGCTATCTAACAGAACGATTGTCAATGTGTGCACTCAACTTCCAGAGTTAAACCGGTGTGTGGATTCAGCAGTCTGCAAACACTTTCTCTGCAGAGTCCCCAAACAGGCGTTTTCAGCCCATTACCGGCATATGGAAGAAACAGCAGTAAGCACAGGGAAATATCTGCTTCTAAATCCAAAACGCAGCTATCTAACAGAACGGTTGTCAATGTGTGCACTCAACTTCCAGAGTTAAACCCGTGTGTGTATTCAGCAGTCTGCAAACACTTTCTCTGCAGAGTCCCAAAACAGGCGTTTTCAGCCCATTACCGGCATATGGAAGAAGCAGCAGAAAGCACAGGGAAATATCTGCTTCTAAATCCAAAACGCAGCTATCTAACAGAACGGTTGTCAATGTGTGCACTCAACTTCCAGAGTTAAACCCGTGTGTGGATTCAGCAGTCTGCAAACACTTTCTCTGCAGAGTCCCAAAACAGGCGTTTTCAGCCCATTACCGGCATATGGAAGAAACAGCAGTAAGCACAGGGAAATATCTGCTTCTAAATCCAAAACGCAGCTATCTAACAGAACGGTTGTCAATGTGTGCACTCAACTTCCAGAGTTAAACCCGTGTGTGGATTCAGCAGTCTGCAAACACTTTCTCTGCAGAGTCCCAAAACAGGCGTTTTCAGCCCATTACCGGCATATGGAAGAAACAGCAGTAAGCCCAGGGAAATATCTGCTTCTAAATCCAAAACGCAGCTATCTAACAGAACGGTTGTCAATGCGTGCACTCAACTTCCAGAGTTAAACCCGTGTGTGGATTCAGCAGTCTGCAAACACTTTCTCTGCAGAGTCCCAAAACAGGCGTTTTCAGCCCATTACCGGCATATGGAAGAAACAGCAGTAAGCCCAGGGAAATATCTGCTTCTAAATCCAAAACGCAGCTATCTAACAGAACGGTTGTCAATGTGTGCACTCAACTTCCAGAGTTAAACCCGTGTGTGGATTCAGCAGTCTGCAAACACTTTCTCTGCAGAGTCCCAAAACAGGCGTTTTCAGCCCATTACCGGCATATGGAAGAAACAGCAGTAAGCACAGGGAAATATCTGCTTCTAAATCCAAAACGCAGCTATCTAACAGAACGGTTGTCAATGTGTGCACTCAACTTCCAGAGTTAAACCCGTGTGTGGATTCAGCAGTCTGCAAACACTTTCTCTGCAGAGTCCCAAAACAGGCGTTTTCAGCCCATTACCGGCATATGGAAGAAACAGCAGTAAGCACAGGGAAATATCTGCTTCTAAATCCAAAACGCAGCTATCTAACAGAACGGTTGTCAATGTGTGCACTCAACTTCCAGAGTTAAACCCGTGTGTGGATTCAGCAGTCTGCAAACACTTTCTCTGCAGAGTCCCCAAACAGGCGTTTTCAGCCCATTACCGGCATATGGAAGCAACAGCAGTAAGCACAGGGAAATATCTGCTTCTAAATCCAAAACGCAGCTATCTAACAGAACGGTTGTCAATGTGTGCACTCAACTTCCAGAGTTAAACCCGTGTGTGGATTCAGCAGTCTGCAAACACTTTCTCTGCAGAGTCCCAAAACAGGCGTTTTCAGCCCATTACCGGCATATGGAAGCAACAGCAGTAAGCAAAGGGAAATATCTGCTTCTAACTCCAAAACGCAGCTATCTAACAGAACGGTTGCCAATGTGTGCACTCAACTTCCAGAGTTAAACCCGTGTGTGGATTCAGCAGTCTGTAAACACTTTCTCTGCAGAGTCCCCAAACAGGCGTTTTCAGCCCATTACCGGCATATGGAAGAAACAGCAGTAAGCACAGGGAAATATCTGCTTCTAAATCCAAAACGCAGCTATCTAACAGAACGGTTGTCAATGTGTGCACTCAACTTCCAGAGTTAAACCCGTGTGTGTATTCAGCAGTCTGCAAACACTTTCTCTGCAGAGTCCCAAAACAGGCGTTTTCAGCCCATTACCGGCATATGGAAGAAACAGCAGTAAGCACAGGGAAATATCTGCTTCTAAATCCAAAACGCAGCTATCTAACAGAACGGTTGTCAATGTGTGCACTCAACTTCCAGAGTTAAACCCGTGTGCGGATTCAGCAGTCTGCAAACACTTTCTCTGCAGAGTCCCAAAACAGGCGTTTTCAGCCCATTACCGGCATATGGAAGAAACAGCAGTAAGCACAGGGAAATATCTGCTTCTAAATCCAAAACGCAGCTATCTAACAGAACGGTTGTCAATGTGTGCACTCAACTTCCAGAGTTAAACCCGTGTGTGGATTCAGCAGTCTGCAAACACTTTCTCTGCAGAGTCCCCAAACAGGCGTTTTCAGCCCATTACCGGCATATGGAAGCAACAGCAGTAAGCACAGGGAAATATCTGCTTCTAAATCCAAAACGCAGCTATCTAACAGAACGGTTGTCAATGTGTGCACTCAACTTCCAGAGATAAACCCGTGTGTGGATTCAGCAGTCTGCAAACAGTTTCTCTGCAGAGTCCCAAAACAGGCGTTTTCAGCCCATTACCGGCATATGGAAGCAACAGCAGTAAGCACAGGGAAATATCTGCTTCTAAATCCAAAACGCAGCTATCTAACAGAACGGTTGTCAATGTGTGCACTCAACTTCCAGAGTTAAACCCGTGTGTGGATTCAGCAGTCTGTAAACACTTTCTCTGCAGAGTCCCAAAACAGGCGTTTTCAGCCCATGACCGGCATATGGAAGAAACAGCAGTAAGCACAGGGAAATATCTGCTTCTAAATCCAAAACGCAGCTATCTAACAGAACGGTTGTCAATGTGTGCACTCAACTTCCAGAGTTAAACCCGTGTGTGGATTCAGCAGTCTGCAAACACTTTCTCTGCAGAGTCCCAAAACAGGCGTTTTCAGCCCATTACCGGCATATGGAAGAAACAGCAGTAAGCACAGGGAAATATCTGCTTCTAAATCCAAAACGCAGCTATCTAACAGAACGGTTGTCAATGTGTGCACTCAACTTCCAGAGTTAAACCCGTGTGTGTATTCAGCAGTCTGCAAACACTTTCTCTGCAGAGTCCCAAAACAGGCGTTTTCAGCCCATTACCGGCATATGGAAGAAACAGCAGTAAGCACAGGGAAATATCTGCTTCTAAATCCAAAACGCAGCTATCTAACAGAACGGTTGTCAATGTGTGCACTCAACTTCCAGAGTTAAACCCGTGTGTGGATTCAGCAGTCTGCAAACACTTTCTCTGCAGAGTCCCAAAACAGGCGTTTTCAGCCCATTACCGGCATATGGAAGAAACAGCAGTAAGCACAGGGAAATATCTGCTTCTAAATCCAAAACGCAGCTATCTAACAGAACGGTTGTCAATGTGTGCACTCAACTTCCAGAGATAAACCCGTGTGTGGATTCAGCAGTCTGCAAACAGTTTCTCTGCAGAGTCCCAAAACAGGCGTTTTCAGCCCATTACCGGCATATGGAAGCAACAGCAGTAAGCACAGGGAAATATCTGCTTCTAAATCCAAAACGCAGCTATCTAACAGAACGGTTGTCAATGTGTGCACTCAACTTCCAGAGTTAAACCCGTGTGTGGATTCAGCAGTCTGTAAACACTTTCTCTGCAGAGTCCCAAAACAGGCGTTTTCAGCCCATGACCGGCATATGGAAGAAACAGCAGTAAGCACAGGGAAATATCTGCTTCTAAATCCAAAACGCAGCTATCTAACAGAACGGTTGTCAATGTGTGCACTCAACTTCCAGAGTTAAACCCGTGTGTGTATTCAGCAGTCTGCAAACACTTTCTCTGCAGAGTCCCAAAACAGGCGTTTTCAGCCCATTACCGGCATATGGAAGCAACAGCAGTAAGCACAGGGAAATATCTGCTTCTAAATCCAAAACGCAGCTATCTAACAGAACGGTTGTCAATGTGTGCACTCAACTTCCAGAGTTAAACCCGTGTGTGGATTCAGCAGTCTGCAAACACTTTCTCTGCAGAGTCCCAAAACAGGCGTTTTCAGCCCATTACCGGCATATGGAAGCAACAGCAGTAAGCACAGGGAAATATCTGCTTCTAAATCCAAAACGCAGCTATCTAACAGAACGGTTGTCAATGTGTGCACTCAACTTCCAGAGTTAAACCCGTGTGTGGATTCAGCAGTCTGCAAACACTTTCTCTGCAGAGTCCCCAAACAGGCGTTTTCAGCCCATTACCGGCATATGGAAGAAACAGCAGTAAGCACAGGGAAATATCTGCTTATAAATCCAAAACGCAGCTATCTAACAGAACGGTTGTCAATGTGTGCACTCAACTTCCAGAGTTAAACCCGTGTGTGGATTCAGCAGTCTGCAAACACTTTCTCTGCAGAGTCCCAAAACAGGCGTTTTCAGCCCATTACCGGCATATGGAAGAAACAGCAGTAAGCACAGGGAAATATCTGCTTCTAAATCCAAAATGCAGCTATCTAACAGAACGGTTGTCAATGTGTGCACTCAACTTCCAGAGTTAAACCCGTGTGTGGATTCAGCAGTCTGCAAACAGTTTCTCTGCAGAGTCCCAAAACAGGCGTTTTCACTCCATTACCGGCATATGGAAGCAACAGCAGTAAGCACAGGGAAATATCTGCTTCTAAATCCAAAACGCAGCTATCTAACAGAACGGTTGTCAATGTGTGCACTCAACTTCCAGAGTTAAACCCGTGTGTGGATTCAGCAGTCTGCAAACACTTTCTCTGCAGAGTCCCAAAACAGGCGTTTTCAGCCCTTTACCGGCATATGGAAGAAACAGCAGTAAGCACAGGGAAATATCTGCTTCTAAATCCAAAACGCAGCTATCTAACAGAACGGTTGTCAATGTGTGCACTCAACTTCCAGAGTTAAACCCGTGTGTGGATTCAGCAGTCTGCAAACAGTTTCTCTGCAGAGTCCCAAAACAGGCGTTTTCAGCCCATTACCGGCATATGGAAGCAACAGCAGTAAGCACAGGGTAATATCTGCTTCTAAATCCAAAACGCAGCTATCTAACAGAACGGTTGTCAATGTGTGCACTCAACTTCCAGAGTTAAACCCGTGTGTGGATTCAGCAGTCTGCAAACACTTTCTCTGCAGAGTCCCAAAACAGGCGTTTTCAACCCAATACCGGCATATGGAAGAAACAGCAGTAAGCACAGGGAAATATCTGCTTCTAAATCCAAAACGCAGCTATCTAACAGAACGGTTGTCAATGTGTGCACTCAACTTCCAGAGTTAAACCCGTGTGTGGATTCAGCAGTCTGCAAACACTTTCTCTGCAGAGTCCCCAAACAGGCGTTTTCAGCCCATTACCGGCATATGGAAGAAACAGCAGTAAGCACAGGGAAATATCTGCTTCTAAATCCAAAACGCAGCTATCTAACAGAACGGTTGTCAATGTGTGCACTCAACTTCCAGAGTTAAACCCGTGTGTGGATTCAGCAGTCTGCAAACACTTTCTCTGCAGAGTCCCAAAACAGGCGTTTTCAGCCCATTACCGGCATATGGAAGCAACAGCAGTAAGCACAGGGAAATATCTGCTTCTAAATCCAAAACGCAGCTATCTAACAGAACGGTTGTCAATGTGTGCACTCAACTTCCAGAGTTAAACCCGTGTGTGGATTCAGCAGTCTGCAAACACTTTCTCTGCAGAGTCCCAAAACAGGCGTTTTCAGCCCATTACCGGCATATGGAAGAAACAGCAGTAAGCACAGGGAAATATCTGCTTCTAAATCCAAAACGCAGCTATCTAACAGAACGGTTGTCAATGTGTGCACTGAACTTCCAGAGTTAAACCCGTGTGTGGATTCAGCAGTCTGCAAACAGTTTCTCTGCAGAGTCCCAAAACAGGCGTTTTCAGCCCATTACCGGCATATGGAAGCAACAGCAGTAAGCACAGGGAAATATCTGCTTCTAAATCCAAAACGCAGCTATCTAACAGAACGGTTGTCAATGTGTGCACTCAACTTCCAGAGTTAAACCCGTGTGTGGATTCAGCAGTCTGCAAACACTTTCTCTGCAGAGTCCCCAAACAGGCGTTTTCAGCCCATTACCGGCATATGGAAGCAACAGCAGTAAGCACAAGGAAATATCTGCTTCTAAATCCAAAACGCAGCTATCTAACAGAACGATTGTCAATGTGTGCACTCAACTTCCAGAGTTAAACCGGTGTGTGGATTCAGCAGTCTGCAAACACTTTCTCTGCAGAGTCCCCAAACAGGCGTTTTCAGCCCATTACCGGCATATGGAAGAAACAGCAGTAAGCACAGGGAAATATCTGCTTCTAAATCCAAAACGCAGCTATCTAACAGAACGGTTGTCAATGTGTGCACTCAACTTCCAGAGTTAAACCCGTGTGTGTATTCAGCAGTCTGCAAACACTTTCTCTGCAGAGTCCCAAAACAGGCGTTTTCAGCCCATTACCGGCATATGGAAGCAACAGCAGTAAGCACAGGGAAATATCTGCTTCTAAATCCAAAACGCAGCTATCTAACAGAACGGTTGTCAATGTGTGCACTCAACTTCCAGAGTTAAACCCGTGTGTGGATTCAGCAGTCTGCAAACACTTTCTCTGCAGAGTCCCCAAACAGGCGTTTTCAGCCCATTACCGGCATATGGAAGCAACAGCAGTAAGCACAGGGAAATATCTGCTTCTAAATCCAAAACGCAGCTATCTAACAGAACGATTGTCAATGTGTGCACTCAACTTCCAGAGTTAAACCGGTGTGTGGATTCAGCAGTCTGCAAACACTTTCTCTGCAGAGTCCCCAAACAGGCGTTTTCAGCCCATTACCGGCATATGGAAGAAACAGCAGTAAGCCCAGGGAAATATCTGCTTCTAAATCCAAAACGCAGCTATCTAACAGAACGGTTGTCAATGTGTGCACTCAACTTCCAGAGTTAAACCCGTGTGTGTATTCAGCAGTCTGCAAACACTTTCTCTGCAGAGTCCCAAAACAGGCGTTTTCAGCCCATTACCGGCATATGGAAGAAGCAGCAGAAAGCACAGGGAAATATCTGCTTCTAAATCCAAAACGCAGCTATCTAACAGAACGGTTGTCAATGTGTGCACTCAACTTCCAGAGTTAAACCCGTGTGTGGATTCAGCAGTCTGCAAACACTTTCTCTGCAGAGTCCCAAAACAGGCGTTTTCAGCCCATTACCGGCATATGGAAGAAACAGCAGTAAGCACAGGGAAATATCTGCTTCTAAATCCAAAACGCAGCTATCTAACAGAACGGTTGTCAATGTGTGCACTCAACTTCCAGAGTTAAACCCGTGTGTGGATTCAGCAGTCTGCAAACACTTTCTCTGCAGAGTCCCAAAACAGGCGTTTTCAGCCCATTACCGGCATATGGAAGAAACAGCAGTAAGCCCAGGGAAATATCTGCTTCTAAATCCAAAACGCAGCTATCTAACAGAACGGTTGTCAATGCGTGCACTCAACTTCCAGAGTTAAACCCGTGTGTGGATTCAGCAGTCTGCAAACACTTTCTCTGCAGAGTCCCAAAACAGGCGTTTTCAGCCCATTACCGGCATATGGAAGAAACAGCAGTAAGCCCAGGGAAATATCTGCTTCTAAATCCAAAACGCAGCTATCTAACAGAACGGTTGTCAATGTGTGCACTCAACTTCCAGAGTTAAACCCGTGTGTGGATTCAGCAGTCTGCAAACACTTTCTCTGCAGAGTCCCAAAACAGGCGTTTTCAGCCCATTACCGGCATATGGAAGAAACAGCAGTAAGCACAGGGAAATATCTGCTTCTAAATCCAAAACGCAGCTATCTAACAGAACGGTTGTCAATGTGTGCACTCAACTTCCAGAGTTAAACCCGTGTGTGGATTCAGCAGTCTGCAAACACTTTCTCTGCAGAGTCCCAAAACAGGCGTTTTCAGCCCATTACCGGCATATGGAAGAAACAGCAGTAAGCACAGGGAAATATCTGCTTCTAAATCCAAAACGCAGCTATCTAACAGAACGGTTGTCAATGTGTGCACTCAACTTCCAGAGTTAAACCCGTGTGTGGATTCAGCAGTCTGCAAACACTTTCTCTGCAGAGTCCCAAAACAGGCGTTTTCAGCCCATTACCGGCATATGGAAGCAACAGCAGTAAGCACAGGGAAATATCTGCTTCTAAATCCAAAACGCAGCTATCTAACAGAACGGTTGTCAATGTGTGCACTCAACTTCCAGAGTTAAACCCGTGTGTGGATTCAGCAGTCTGCAAACACTTTCTCTGCAGAGTCCCAAAACAGGCGTTTTCAGCCCATTACCGGCATATGGAAGCAACAGCAGTAAGCAAAGGGAAATATCTGCTTCTAACTCCAAAACGCAGCTATCTAACAGAACGGTTGTCAATGTGTGCACTCAACTTCCAGAGTTAAACCCGTGTGTGTATTCAGCAGTCTGCAAACACTTTCTCTGCAGAGTCCCAAAACAGGCGTTTTCAGCCCATTACCGGCATATGGAAGAAACAGCAGTAAGCACAGGGAAATATCTGCTTCTAAATCCAAAACGCAGCTATCTAACAGAACGGTTGTCAATGTGTGCACTCAACTTCCAGAGTTAAACCCGTGTGTGGATTCAGCAGTCTGCAAACACTTTCTCTGCAGAGTCCCAAAACAGGCGTTTTCAGCCCATTACCGGCATATGGAAGAAACAGCAGTAAGCACAGGGAAATATCTGCTTCTAAATCCAAAACGCAGCTATCTAACAGAACGGTTGTCAATGTGTGCACTCAACTTCCAGAGTTAAACCCGTGTGTGGATTCAGCAGTCTGCAAACACTTTCTCTGCAGAGTCCCCAAACAGGCGTTTTCAGCCCATTACCGGCATATGGAAGCAACAGCAGTAAGCACAGGGAAATATCTGCTTCTAAATCCAAAACGCAGCTATCTAACAGAACGGTTGTCAATGTGTGCACTCAACTTCCAGAGATAAACCCGTGTGTGGATTCAGCAGTCTGCAAACAGTTTCTCTGCAGAGTCCCAAAACAGGCGTTTTCAGCCCATTACCGGCATATGGAAGCAACAGCAGTAAGCACAGGGAAATATCTGCTTCTAAATCCAAAACGCAGCTATCTAACAGAACGGTTGTCAATGTGTGCACTCAACTTCCAGAGTTAAACCCGTGTGTGGATTCAGCAGTCTGTAAACACTTTCTCTGCAGAGTCCCAAAACAGGCGTTTTCAGCCCATGACCGGCATATGGAAGAAACAGCAGTAAGCACAGGGAAATATCTGCTTCTAAATCCAAAACGCAGCTATCTAACAGAACGGTTGTCAATGTGTGCACTCAACTTCCAGAGTTAAACCCGTGTGTGGATTCAGCAGTCTGCAAACACTTTCTCTGCAGAGTCCCAAAACAGGCGTTTTCAGCCCATTACCGGCATATGGAAGAAACAGCAGTAAGCACAGGGAAATATCTGCTTCTAAATCCAAAACGCAGCTATCTAACAGAACGGTTGTCAATGTGTGCACTCAACTTCCAGAGTTAAACCCGTGTGTGTATTCAGCAGTCTGCAAACACTTTCTCTGCAGAGTCCCAAAACAGGCGTTTTCAGCCCATTACCGGCATATGGAAGAAACAGCAGTAAGCACAGGGAAATATCTGCTTCTAAATCCAAAACGCAGCTATCTAACAGAACGGTTGTCAATGTGTGCACTCAACTTCCAGAGTTAAACCCGTGTGTGGATTCAGCAGTCTGCAAACACTTTCTCTGCAGAGTCCCAAAACAGGCGTTTTCAGCCCATTACCGGCATATGGAAGAAACAGCAGTAAGCACAGGGAAATATCTGCTTCTAAATCCAAAACGCAGCTATC
Organism: Aotus nancymaae; assembly: GCF_030222135.1. Lineage (NCBI taxonomy): Eukaryota > Metazoa > Chordata > Mammalia > Primates > Aotidae > Aotus > Aotus nancymaae. Next base: position 163,765 of record NW_026989122.1, read on the forward strand.
TAACAGAACGGTTGTCAATGTGTGCACTCAACTTCCAGAGATAAACCCGTGTGTGGATTCAGCAGTCTGCAAACAGTTTCTCTGCAGAGTCCCAAAACAGGCGTTTTCAGCCCATTACCGGCATATGGAAGCAACAGCAGTAAGCACAGGGAAATATCTGCTTCTAAATCCAAAACGCAGCTATCTAACAGAACGGTTGTCAATGTGTGCACTCAACTTCCAGAGTTAAACCCGTGTGTGGATTCAGCAGTCTGTAAACACTTTCTCTGCAGAGTCCCAAAACAGGCGTTTTCAGCCCATGACCGGCATATGGAAGAAACAGCAGTAAGCACAGGGAAATATCTGCTTCTAAATCCAAAACGCAGCTATCTAACAGAACGGTTGTCAATGTGTGCACTCAACTTCCAGAGTTAAACCCGTGTGTGTATTCAGCAGTCTGCAAACACTTTCTCTGCAGAGTCCCAAAACAGGCGTTTTCAGCCCATTACCGGCATATGGAAGCAACAGCAGTAAGCACAGGGAAATATCTGCTTCTAAATCCAAAACGCAGCTATCTAACAGAACGGTTGTCAATGTGTGCACTCAACTTCCAGAGTTAAACCCGTGTGTGGATTCAGCAGTCTGCAAACACTTTCTCTGCAGAGTCCCAAAACAGGCGTTTTCAGCCCATTACCGGCATATGGAAGCAACAGCAGTAAGCACAGGGAAATATCTGCTTCTAAATCCAAAACGCAGCTATCTAACAGAACGGTTGTCAATGTGTGCACTCAACTTCCAGAGTTAAACCCGTGTGTGGATTCAGCAGTCTGCAAACACTTTCTCTGCAGAGTCCCCAAACAGGCGTTTTCAGCCCATTACCGGCATATGGAAGAAACAGCAGTAAGCACAGGGAAATATCTGCTTATAAATCCAAAACGCAGCTATCTAACAGAACGGTTGTCAATGTGTGCACTCAACTTCCAGAGTTAAACCCGTGTGTGGATTCAGCAGTCTGCAAACAGTTTCTCTGCAGAGTCCCAAAACAGGCGTTTTCAGCCCATTACCGGCATATGGAAGAAACAGCAGTAAGCACAGGGAAATATCTGCTTCTAAATCCAAAACGCAGCTATCTAACAGAACGGTTGTCAATGTGTGCACTCAACTTCCAGAGTTAAACCCGTGTGTGGATTCAGCAGTCTGCAAACAGTTTCTCTGCAGAGTCCCAAAACAGGCGTTTTCACTCCATTACCGGCATATGGAAGCAACAGCAGTAAGCACAGGGAAATATCTGCTTCTAAATCCAAAACGCAGCTATCTAACAGAACGGTTGTCAATGTGTGCACTCAACTTCCAGAGTTAAACCCGTGTGTGGATTCAGCAGTCTGCAAACACTTTCTCTGCAGAGTCCCAAAACAGGCGTTTTCAGCCCTTTACCGGCATATGGAAGAAACAGCAGTAAGCACAGGGAAATATCTGCTTCTAAATCCAAAACGCAGCTATCTAACAGAACGGTTGTCAATGTGTGCACTCAACTTCCAGAGTTAAACCCGTGTGTGGATTCAGCAGTCTGCAAACAGTTTCTCTGCAGAGTCCCAAAACAGGCGTTTTCAGCCCATTACCGGCATATGGAAGCAACAGCAGTAAGCACAGGGTAATATCTGCTTCTAAATCCAAAACGCAGCTATCTAACAGAACGGTTGTCAATGTGTGCACTCAACTTCCAGAGTTAAACCCGTGTGTGGATTCAGCAGTCTGCAAACACTTTCTCTGCAGAGTCCCAAAACAGGCGTTTTCAGCCCAATACCGGCATATGGAAGAAACAGCAGTAAGCACAGGGAAATATCTGCTTCTAAATCCAAAACGCAGCTATCTAACAGAACGGTTGTCAATGTGTGCACTCAACTTCCAGAGTTAAACCCGTGTGTGGATTCAGCAGTCTGCAAACACTTTCTCTGCAGAGTCCCCAAACAGGCGTTATCAGCCCATTACCGGCATATGGAAGAAACAGCAGTAAGCACAGGGAAATATCTGCTTCTAAATCCAAAACGCAGCTATCTAACAGAACGGTTGTCAATGTGTGCACTCAACTTCCAGAGTTAAACCCGTGTGTGGATTCAGCAGTCTGCAAACACTTTCTCTGCAGAGTCCCAAAACAGGCGTTTTCAGCCCATTACCGGCATATGGAAGAAACAGCAGTAAGCACAGGGAAATATCTGCTTCTAAATCCAAAACGCAGCTATCTAACAGAACGGTTGTCAATGTGTGCACTCAACTTCCAGAGTTAAACCCGTGTGTGGATTCAGCAGCCTGCAAACACTTTCTCTGCAGAGTCCCCAAACAGGCGTTTTCAGCCCATTACCGGCATATGGAAGAAACAGCAGTAAGCACAGGGAAATATCTGCTTCTAAATCCAAAACGCAGCTATCTAACAGAACGGTTGTCAATGTGTGCACTCAACTTCCAGAGTTAAACCCGTGTGTGGATTCAGCAGTCTGCAAACACTTTCTCTGCAGAGTCCCAAAACAGGCGTTTTCAGCCCATTACCGGCATATGGAAGAAACAGCAGTAAGCACAGGGAAATATCTGCTTCTAAATCCAAAACGCAGCTATCTAACAGAACGGTTGTCAATGTGTGCACTCAACTTCCAGAGTTAAACCCGTGTGTGGATTCAGCAGTCTGCAAACACTTTCTCTGCAGAGTCCCCAAACAGGCGTTTTCAGCCCATTACCGGCATATGGAAGAAGCAGCAGTAAGCACAGGGAAATATCTGCTTCTAAATCCAAAACGCAGCTATCTAACAGAACGGTTGTCAATGTGTGCACTCAACTTCCAGAGTTAAACCCGTGTGTGGATTCAGCAGTCTGCAAACACTTTCTCTGCAGAGTCCCAAAACAGGCGTTTTCAGCCCATTACCGGCATATGGAAGAAACAGCAGTAAGCACAGGGAAATATCTGCTTCTAAATCCAAAACGCAGCTATCTAACAGAACGGTTGTCAATGTGTGCACTCAACTTCCAGAGTTAAACCCGTGTGTGGATTCAGCAGTCTGCAAACACTTTCTCTGCAGAGTCCCAAAACAGGCGTTTTCAGCCCATTACCGGCATATGGAAGAAACAGCAGTAAGCCCAGGGAAATATCTGCTTCTAAATCCAAAACGCAGCTATCTAACAGAACGGTTGTCAATGTGTGCACTCAACTTCCAGAGTTAAACCCGTGTGTGGATTCAGCAGTCTGCAAACACTTTCTTGCAGAGTCTCAAAACAGGCCTTTCCGGCCCAGTCCCGGCATATATAAGAAAGAGCATTAAGACTGCGTCTAAAACTCAGAAGAAACGTTTCTTTCAAACTGCTCGGCCATGTGTTCTTTGACCTAAGGGAGTTGAATCTATGTTCAGATTCAGCGAGATAGAAACACGTTTATTCTAGGAGCTGTCTTTGGATATTCCAGATTGAATGGGAGTATATTCTGTAAAGAGAAATATCTGTTTCTAAAACCAAAATGGATCTATCTAGCAGAGTGGTTGTGAATGTGTGCCTTCGGCTTAAAGAGGTAAACTGCTCTTCTCATGCAGCACTTTAGAAACCCTTTATATGCAAATTCTCATAGAGAACTTTCCAGCAAAACACCAGCCTATAGGAAATAGCAGTAAGACTGCATCTTTAACATGGAAGAAACTGTTTTCAAACTGCTCTGCTGTGTGTTCATTCATATAAGAGACTTGAATATATGTTCAGATTCAGCTAGTTAGCAACACGTTTCTTCCAGGAGCTGTGTTTGCCTATTCCAGAGTATACTGGAGTATAAGATGTAAAGACAAATGTCTCATTCCAAAAGAAAAACGGATGATCTAATGGAATGGTTGTCAATGTGTGCATTCAACTTACTGAGCTAAACTGCTGTTTGTATGCAGCAGTTTAGAAAACATTTCTGTGTAGATTCTCAAACAGACATTTCCAGCAAAATACCGGCCTATAAGAAATAGCAGTAAGACTGCGTCTAAAACTCAGAGGGAACGTTTCTTTCAAACTGCTCTGCAGTGTGTTCGTTCACCAAAGGTCGTTGAATCTATGTTTGGATTCAGCGAGTTTGAAACACGTTTATTCTAGGAGCTGCATTTCGATATTCCAGAGTGTATGGGAGTAAATGCTGTAAAGAGAAATATCTGTTTCTAAAACCAAAACGGAGCTATCTAACAGAATGGTTGTGAATGTGTGCATTTAACTTAAAGGGTTAATCTGCTCTTCTTAGGCAGCAGTTTAGAAACCCTTTATATGCAAATTCTAAAATCAACATTTGCAGCAAAACCCCAGCCTAAAAGAAGTAGCAGTAAGACTGCATCTATAACATAGAAGAAACGTTTTCTTCAAAATGCTCTGCTCTGTGTTCATTCACCTAAGAGTCTTGAGTATATGTTCAGATTCAGCGAGTAAGAAACACGTTTCTTCCAGGAGCTGCATTTGCATATTCCAGAGTGTACTGGAGTATAAGGTTTAAAGTGAACTATCTGGTTCTAAAACAAACGCGGAGCCATCTAACAGAATGGTTGTCACTGTGTGCATTCAGCTTATTGAGATAAACTGTTGTTTCTATGCAGCAGTTTAGAAAAGATTTTTGTGCAGATTCTAAAACAGACATTCCCAGCAAAATACCGGCCTCTGAGAAATAGCAATAAGACTGCGTCTAAAACTCAAATAAAACGTTTCTTTCAAACTGCTGTGCTGTGTGTTTGTTCACCTAAGGGAGTTGAATCTATGTTTAAATTCAGCGACTTAGAAACACGTCTATTCTGGGAGCTGCGTTTGGCTATTCCAGAATGAATGGGAGTATATGCTGTAACTAGAAACACAGGCTTCTAAAACCAAAACGGAGCTAGCTAACAGAATGATTGTGAATGAGGGCATTCAACTTAACGAATTAAACTGCTCCACTTAAGCAGCAGTTTACAAACCATTTATATGGAAATTCTAAAACCAACATTTCCAGGAAAAGACCAGCCTAAAAGCAATAGCAGTAACAGTGCATCTATAACATGGAAGAAATGTTTTTTTCAAACTCCTCTGCTGTGTGTTCATTCACCTAAGAGACTTCAATATAAGCACAGATTCAGCGAGTTACAAACACGTTTCTTCCAGGAGCTGCGTATGCATATATCAGAGTGTACTGGGGTACAAGATGTAAAGAGAAATATCTGATTATACTTAGAAACCCGTTTCTTTTAGGAGCTGCGTTTGGATATTCCAGAGTGAATGAGAGTATATGCTGTAAAGAGAAATAACTGCTTCTAAAACCAAAAGGCAGCTATCTAACTGAATGGTTGTCAATGCGTGCACTCAACTTCCAGAGATAAACCCGAGTGTGGATTCAGCAGTCTGCAAACATCTTCTCGGCAGAGTCCCAAAACAGGCGTTTTCAGCCCATTACCGGCATATGGAAGAAACAGCAGTAAGCACAGGGAAATATCTGCTTCTAAATCCAAAACGCAGCTATCTAACAGAACGGTTGTCAATGTGTGCACTCAACTTCCAGAGTTAAACCCGTGTGTGTATTCAGCAGTCTGCAAACACTTTCTCTGCAGAGTCCCAAAACAGGCGTTTTCAGCCCATTACCGGCATATGGAAGAAACAGCAGTAAGCACAGGGAAATATCTGCTTCTAAATCCAAAACGCAGCTATCTAACAGAACGGTTGTCAATGTGTGCACTCAACTTCCAGAGTTAAACCCGTGTGTGGATTCAGCAGTCTGCAAACACTTTCTCTGCAGAGTCCCAAAACAGGCGTTTTCAGCCCATTACCGGCATATGGAAGAAACAGCAGTAAGCACAGGGAAATATCTGCTTCTAAATCCAAAACGCAGCTATCTAACAGAACGGTTGTCAATGTGTGCACTCAACTTCCAGAGTTAAACCCGTGTGTGGATTCAGCAGTCTGCAAACACTTTCTTGCAGAGTCTCAAAACAGGCCTTTCCGGCCCAGTCCCGGCATATATAAGAAAGAGCATTAAGACTGCGTCTAAAACTCAGAAGAAACGTTTCTTTCAAACTGCTCGGCCATGTGTTCTTTGACCTAAGGGAGTTGAATCTATGTTCAGATTCAGCGAGATAGAAACACGTTTATTCTAGGAGCTGTCTTTGGATATTCCAGATTGAATGGGAGTATATTCTGTAAAGAGAAATATCTGTTTCTAAAACCAAAATGGATCTATCTAGCAGAGTGGTTGTGAATGTGTGCCTTCGGCTTAAAGAGGTAAACTGCTCTTCTCATGCAGCACTTTAGAAACCCTTTATATGCAAATTCTCATAGAGAACTTTCCAGCAAAACACCAGCCTATAGGAAATAGCAGCAAGACTGCATCTTTAACATGGAAGAAACTGTTTTCAAACTGCTCTGCTGTGTGTTCATTCATATAAGAGACTTGAATATATGTTCAGATTCAGCTAGTTAGCAACACGTTTCTTCCAGGAGCTGTGTTTGCCTATTCCAGAGTATACTGGAGTATAAGATGTAAAGACAAATGTCTCATTCCAAAAGAAAAACGGATGATCTAATGGAATGGTTGTCAATGTGTGCATTCAACTTACTGAGCTAAACTGCTGTTTGTATGCAGCAGTTTAGAAAACATTTCTGTGTAGATTCTCAAACAGACATTTCCAGCAAAATACCGGCCTATAAGAAATAGCAGTAAGACTGCGTCTAAAACTCAGAGGGAACGTTTCTTTCAAACTGCTCTGCAGTGTGTTCGTTCACCAAAGGTCGTTGAATCTATGTTTGGATTCAGCGAGTTTGAAACACGTTTATTCTAGGAGCTGCATTTCGATATTCCAGAGTGTATGGGAGTAAATGCTGTAAAGAGAAATATCTGTTTCTAAAACCAAAACGGAGCTATCTAACAGAATGGTTGTGAATGTGTGCATTTAACTTAAAGGGTTAATCTGCTCTTCTTAGGCAGCAGTTTAGAAACCCTTTATATGCAAATTCTAAAATCAACATTTGCAGCAAAACCCCAGCCTAAAAGAAGTAGCAGTAAGACTGCATCTATAACATAGAAGAAACGTTTTCTTCAAAATGCTCTGCTCTGTGTTCATTCACCTAAGAGTCTTGAGTATATGTTCAGATTCAGCGAGTAAGAAACACGTTTCTTCCAGGAGCTGCATTTGCATATTCCAGAGTGTACTGGAGTATAAGGTTTAAAGTGAACTATCTGGTTCTAAAACAAACGCGGAGCCATCTAACAGAATGGTTGTCACTGTGTGCATTCAGCTTATTGAGATAAACTGTTGTTTCTATGCAGCAGTTTAGAAAAGATTTTTGTGCAGATTCTAAAACAGACATTCCCAGCAAAATACCGGCCTCTGAGAAATAGCAATAAGACTGCGTCTAAAACTCAAATAAAACGTTTCTTTCAAACTGCTGTGCTGTGTGTTTGTTCACCTAAGGGAGTTGAATCTATGTTTAAATTCAGCGACTTAGAAACACGTCTATTCTGGGAGCTGCGTTTGGCTATTCCAGAATGAATGGGAGTATATGCTGTAACTAGAAACACAGGCTTCTAAAACCAAAACGGAGCTAGCTAACAGAATGATTGTGAATGAGGGCATTCAACTTAACGAATTAAACTGCTCCACTTAAGCAGCAGTTTACAAACCATTTATATGGAAATTCTAAAACCAACATTTCCAGGAAAACACCAGCCTAAAAGCAATAGCAGTAACAGTGCATCTATAACATGGAAGAAATGTTTTTTTCAAACTCCTCTGCTGTGTGTTCATTCACCTAAGAGACTTCAATATATGCACAGATTCAGCGAGTTACAAACACGTTTCTTCCAGGAGCTGCGTATGCATATATCAGAGTGTACTGGGGTACAAGATGTAAAGAGAAATATCTGATTATACTTAGAAACCCGTTTCTTTTAGGAGCTGCGTTTGGATATTCCAGAGTGAATGAGAGTATATGCTGTAAAGAGAAATAACTGCTTCTAAAACCAAAAGGCAGCTATCTAACTGAATGGTTGTCAATGCGTGCACTCAACTTCCAGAGATAAACACGAGTGTGGATTCAGCAGTCTGCAAACATCTTCTCGGCAGAGTCCCAAAACAGGCGTTTTCAGCCCATTACCGGCATATGGAAGCAACAGCAGTAAGCACAGGGAAATATCTGCTTCTAAATCCAAAACGCAGCTATCTAACAGAACGGTTGTCAATGTGTGCACTCAACTTCCAGAGTTAAACCCGTGTGTGGATTCAGCAGTCTGTAAACACTTTCTCTGCAGAGTCCCAAAACAGGCGTTTTCAGCCCATGACCGGCATATGGAAGAAACAGCAGTAAGCACAGGGAAATATCTGCTTCTAAATCCAAAACGCAGCTATCTAACAGAACGGTTGTCAATGTGTGCACTCAACTTCCAGAGTTAAACCCGTGTGTGGATTCAGCAGTCTGCAAACACTTTCTCTGCAGAGTCCCAAAACAGGCGTTTTCAGCCCATTACCGGCATATGGAAGAAACAGCAGTAAGCACAGGGAAATATCTGCTTCTAAATCCAAAACGCAGCTATCTAACAGAACGGTTGTCAATGTGTGCACTCAACTTCCAGAGTTAAACCCGTGTGTGTATTCAGCAGTCTGCAAACACTTTCTCTGCAGAGTCCCAAAACAGGCGTTTTCAGCCCATTACCGGCATATGGAAGAAACAGCAGTAAGCACAGGGAAATATCTGCTTCTAAATCCAAAACGCAGCTATCTAACAGAACGGTTGTCAATGTGTGCACTCAACTTCCAGAGTTAAACCCGTGTGTGGATTCAGCAGTCTGCAAACACTTTCTCTGCAGAGTCCCAAAACAGGCGTTTTCAGCCCATTACCGGCATATGGAAGAAACAGCAGTAAGCACAGGGAAATATCTGCTTCTAAATCCAAAACGCAGCTATCTAACAGAACGGTTGTCAATGTGTGCACTCAACTTCCAGAGATAAACCCGTGTGTGGATTCAGCAGTCTGCAAACAGTTTCTCTGCAGAGTCCCAAAACAGGCGTTTTCAGCCCATTACCGGCATATGGAAGCAACAGCAGTAAGCACAGGGAAATATCTGCTTCTAAATCCAAAACGCAGCTATCTAACAGAACGGTTGTCAATGTGTGCACTCAACTTCCAGAGTTAAACCCGTGTGTGGATTCAGCAGTCTGTAAACACTTTCTCTGCAGAGTCCCAAAACAGGCGTTTTCAGCCCATGACCGGCATATGGAAGAAACAGCAGTAAGCACAGGGAAATATCTGCTTCTAAATCCAAAACGCAGCTATCTAACAGAACGGTTGTCAATGTGTGCACTCAACTTCCAGAGTTAAACCCGTGTGTGTATTCAGCAGTCTGCAAACACTTTCTCTGCAGAGTCCCAAAACAGGCGTTTTCAGCCCATTACCGGCATATGGAAGCAACAGCAGTAAGCACAGGGAAATATCTGCTTCTAAATCCAAAACGCAGCTATCTAACAGAACGGTTGTCAATGTGTGCACTCAACTTCCAGAGTTAAACCCGTGTGTGGATTCAGCAGTCTGCAAACACTTTCTCTGCAGAGTCCCAAAACAGGCGTTTTCAGCCCATTACCGGCATATGGAAGCAACAGCAGTAAGCACAGGGAAATATCTGCTTCTAAATCCAAAACGCAGCTATCTAACAGAACGGTTGTCAATGTGTGCACTCAACTTCCAGAGTTAAACCCGTGTGTGGATTCAGCAGTCTGCAAACACTTTCTCTGCAGAGTCCCCAAACAGGCGTTTTCAGCCCATTACCGGCATATGGAAGAAACAGCAGTAAGCACAGGGAAATATCTGCTTATAAATCCAAAACGCAGCTATCTAACAGAACGGTTGTCAATGTGTGCACTCAACTTCCAGAGTTAAACCCGTGTGTGGATTCAGCAGTCTGCAAACACTTTCTCTGCAGAGTCCCAAAACAGGCGTTTTCAGCCCATTACCGGCATATGGAAGAAACAGCAGTAAGCACAGGGAAATATCTGCTTCTAAATCCAAAACGCAGCTATCTAACAGAACGGTTGTCAATGTGTTCACTCAACTTCCAGAGTTAAACCCGTGTGTGGATTCAGCAGTCTGCAAACAGTTTCTCTGCAGAGTCCCAAAACAGGCGTTTTCACTCCATTACCGGCATATGGAAGCAACAGCAGTAAGCACAGGGAAATATCTGCTTCTAAATCCAAAACGCAGCTATCTAACAGAACGGTTGTCAATGTGTGCACTCAACTTCCAGAGTTAAACCCGTGTGTGGATTCAGCAGTCTGCAAACACTTTCTCTGCAGAGTCCCAAAACAGGCGTTTTCAGCCCTTTACCGGCATATGGAAGAAACAGCAGTAAGCACAGGGAAATATCTGCTTCTAAATCCAAAACGCAGCTATCTAACAGAACGGTTGTCAATGTGTGCACTCAACTTCCAGAGTTAAACCCGTGTGTGTATTCAGCAGTCTGCAAACAGTTTCTCTGCAGAGTCCCAAAACAGGCGTTTTCAGCCCATTACCGGCATATGGAAGCAACAGCAGTAAGCACAGGGTAATATCTGCTTCTAAATCCAAAACGCAGCTATCTAACAGAACGGTTGTCAATGTGTGCACTCAACTTCCAGAGTTAAACCCGTGTGTGGATTCAGCAGTCTGCAAACACTTTCTCTGCAGAGTCCCAAAACAGGCGTTTTCAGCCCAATACCGGCATATGGAAGAAACAGCAGTAAGCACAGGGAAATATCTGCTTCTAAATCCAAAACGCAGCTATCTAACAGAACGGTTGTCAATGTGTGCACTCAACTTCCAGAGTTAAACCCGTGTGTGGATTCAGCAGTCTGCAAACACTTTCTCTGCAGAGTCCCCAAACAGGCGTTTTCAGCCCATTACCGGCATATGGAAGAAACAGCAGTAAGCACAGGGAAATATCTGCTTCTAAATCCAAAACGCAGCTATCTAACAGAACGGTTGTCAATGTGTGCACTCAACTTCCAGAGTTAAACCCGTGTGTGGATTCAGCAGTCTGCAAACAGTTTCTCTGCAGAGTCCCAAAACAGGCGTTTTCAGCCCATTACCGGCATATGGAAGAAACAGCAGTAAGCACAGGGAAATATCTGCTTCTAAATCCAAAACGCAGCTATCTAACAGAACGGTTGTCAATGTGTGCACTCAACTTCCAGAGTTAAACCCGTGTGTGGATTCAGCAGTCTGCAAACACTTTCTCTGCAGAGTCCCAAAACAGGCGTTTTCAGCCCATTACCGGCATATGGAAGAAACAGCAGTAAGCACAGGGAAATATCTGCTTCTAAATCCAAAACGCAGCTATCTAACAGAACGGTTGTCAATGTGTGCACTCAACTTCCAGAGTTAAACCCGTGTGTGGATTCAGCAGTCTGCAAACAGTTTCTCTGCAGAGTCCCAAAACAGGCGTTTTCAGCCCATTACCGGCATATGGAAGCAACAGCAGTAAGCACAGGGAAATATCTGCTTCTAAATCCAAAACGCAGCTATCTAACAGAACGGTTGTCAATGTGTGCACTCAACTTCCAGAGTTAAACCCGTGTGTGGATTCAGCAGTCTGCAAACACTTTCTCTGCAGAGTCCCCAAACAGGCGTTTTCAGCCCATTACCGCATATGGAAGCAACAGCAGTAAGCACAAGGAAATATCTGCTTCTAAATCCAAAACGCAGCTATCTAACAGAACGATTGTCAATGTGTGCACTCAACTTCCAGAGTTAAACCGGTGTGTGGATTCAGCAGTCTGCAAACACTTTCTCTGCAGAGTCCCCAAACAGGCGTTTTCAGCCCATTACCGGCATATGGAAGAAACAGCAGTAAGCACAGGGAAATATCTGCTTCTAAATCCAAAACGCAGCTATCTAACAGAACGGTTGTCAATGTGTGCACTCAACTTCCAGAGTTAAACCCGTGTGTGTATTCAGCAGTCTGCAAACACTTTCTCTGCAGAGTCCCAAAACAGGCGTTTTCAGCCCATTACCGGCATATGGAAGCAACAGCAGTAAGCACAGGGAAATATCTGCTTCTAAATCCAAAACGCAGCTATCTAACAGAACGGTTGTCAATGTGTGCACTCAACTTCCAGAGTTAAACCCGTGTGTGGATTCAGCAGTCTGCAAACACTTTCTCTGCAGAGTCCCCAAACAGGCGTTTTCAGCCCATTACCGGCATATGGAAGCAACAGCAGTAAGCACAGGGAAATATCTGCTTCTAAATCCAAAACGCAGCTATCTAACAGAACGATTGTCAATGTGTGCACTCAACTTCCAGAGTTAAACCGGTGTGTGGATTCAGCAGTCTGCAAACACTTTCTCTGCAGAGTCCCCAAACAGGCGTTTTCAGCCCATTACCGGCATATGGAAGAAACAGCAGTAAGCCCAGGGAAATATCTGCTTCTAAATCCAAAACGCAGCTATCTAACAGAACGGTTGTCAATGTGTGCACTCAACTTCCAGAGTTAAACCCGTGTGTGGATTCAGCAGTCTGCAAACACTTTCTCTGCAGAGTCCCAAAACAGGCGTTTTCAGCCCATTACCGGCATATGGAAGAAGCAGCAGAAAGCACAGGGAAATATCTGCTTCTAAATCCAAAACGCAGCTATCTAACAGAACGGTTGTCAATGTGTGCACTCAACTTCCAGAGTTAAACCCGTGTGTGGATTCAGCAGTCTGCAAACACTTTCTCTGCAGAGTCCCAAAACAGGCGTTTTCAGCCCATTACCGGCATATGGAAGAAACAGCAGTAAGCACAGGGAAATATCTGCTTCTAAATCCAAAACGCAGCTATCTAACAGAACGGTTGTCAATGTGTGCACTCAACTTCCAGAGTTAAACCCGTGTGTGGATTCAGCAGTCTGCAAACACTTTCTCTGCAGAGTCCCAAAACAGGCGTTTTCAGCCCATTACCGGCATATGGAAGAAACAGCAGTAAGCCCAGGGAAATATCTGCTTCTAAATCCAAAACGCAGCTATCTAACAGAACGGTTGTCAATGCGTGCACTCAACTTCCAGAGTTAAACCCGTGTGTGGATTCAGCAGTCTGCAAACACTTTCTCTGCAGAGTCCCAAAACAGGCGTTTTCAGCCCATTACCGGCATATGGAAGAAACAGCAGTAAGCCCAGGGAAATATCTGCTTCTAAATCCAAAACGCAGCTATCTAACAGAACGGTTGTCAATGTGTGCACTCAACTTCCAGAGTTAAACCCGTGTGTGGATTCAGCAGTCTGCAAACACTTTCTCTGCAGAGTCCCAAAACAGGCGTTTTCAGCCCATTACCGGCATATGGAAGAAACAGCAGTAAGCACAGGGAAATATCTGCTTCTAAATCCAAAACGCAGCTATCTAACAGAACGGTTGTCAATGTGTGCACTCAACTTCCAGAGTTAAACCCGTGTGTGGATTCAGCAGTCTGCAAACACTTTCTCTGCAGAGTCCCAAAACAGGCGTTTTCAGCCCATTACCGGCATATGGAAGAAACAGCAGTAAGCACAGGGAAATATCTGCTTCTAAATCCAAAACGCAGCTATCTAACAGAACGGTTGTCAATGTGTGCACTCAACTTCCAGAGTTAAACCCGTGTGTGGATTCAGCAGTCTGCAAACACTTTCTCTGCAGAGTCCCAAAACAGGCGTTTTCAGCCCATTACCGGCATATGGAAGCAACAGCAGTAAGCACAGGGAAATATCTGCTTCTAAATCCAAAACGCAGCTATCTAACAGAACGGTTGTCAATGTGTGCACTCAACTTCCAGAGTTAAACCCGTGTGTGGATTCAGCAGTCTGCAAACACTTTCTCTGCAGAGTCCCAAAACAGGCGTTTTCAGCCCATTACCGGCATATGGAAGCAACAGCAGTAAGCAAAGGGAAATATCTGCTTCTAACTCCAAAACGCAGCTATCTAACAGAACGGTTGTCAATGTGTGCACTCAACTTCCAGAGTTAAACCCGTGTGTGGATTCAGCAGTCTGTAAACACTTTCTCTGCAGAGTCCCCAAAACAGGCGTTTTCAGCCCATTACCGGCATATGGAAGAAACAGCAGTAAGCACAGGGAAATATCTGCTTCTAAATCCAAAACGCAGCTATCTAACAGAACGGTTGTCAATGTGTGCACTCAACTTCCAGAGTTAAACCCGTGTGTGTATTCAGCAGTCTGCAAACACTTTCTCTGCAGAGTCCCAAAACAGGCGTTTTCAGCCCATTACCGGCATATGGAAGAAACAGCAGTAAGCACAGGGAAATATCTGCTTCTAAATCCAAAACGCAGCTATCTAACAGAACGGTTGTCAATGTGTGCACTCAACTTCCAGAGTTAAACCCGTGTGTGGATTCAGCAGTCTGCAAACACTTTCTCTGCAGAGTCCCAAAACAGGCGTTTTCAGCCCATTACCGGCATATGGAAGAAACAGCAGTAAGCACAGGGAAATATCTGCTTCTAAATCCAAAACGCAGCTATCTAACAGAACGGTTGTCAATGTGTGCACTCAACTTCCAGAGTTAAACCCGTGTGTGGATTCAGCAGTCTGCAAACACTTTCTCTGCAGAGTCCCCAAACAGGCGTTTTCAGCCCATTACCGGCATATGGAAGCAACAGCAGTAAGCACAGGGAAATATCTGCTTCTAAATCCAAAACGCAGCTATCTAACAGAACGGTTGTCAATGTGTGCACTCAACTTCCAGAGATAAACCCGTGTGTGGATTCAGCAGTCTGCAAACAGTTTCTCTGCAGAGTCCCAAAACAGGCGTTTTCAGCCCATTACCGGCATATGGAAGCAACAGCAGTAAGCACAGGGAAATATCTGCTTCTAAATCCAAAACGCAGCTATCTAACAGAACGGTTGTCAATGTGTGCACTCAACTTCCAGAGTTAAACCCGTGTGTGGATTCAGCAGTCTGTAAACACTTTCTCTGCAGAGTCCCAAAACAGGCGTTTTCAGCCCATGACCGGCATATGGAAGAAACAGCAGTAAGCACAGGGAAATATCTGCTTCTAAATCCAAAACGCAGCTATCTAACAGAACGGTTGTCAATGTGTGCACTCAACTTCCAGAGTTAAACCCGTGTGTGGATTCAGCAGTCTGCAAACACTTTCTCTGCAGAGTCCCAAAACAGGCGTTTTCAGCCCATTACCGGCATATGGAAGAAACAGCAGTAAGCACAGGGAAATATCTGCTTCTAAATCCAAAACGCAGCTATCTAACAGAACGGTTGTCAATGTGTGCACTCAACTTCCAGAGTTAAACCCGTGTGTGTATTCAGCAGTCTGCAAACACTTTCTCTGCAGAGTCCCAAAACAGGCGTTTTCAGCCCATTACCGGCATATGGAAGAAACAGCAGTAAGCACAGGAAATATCTGCTTCTAAATCCAAAACGCAGCTATCTAACAGAACGGTTGTCAATGTGTGCACTCAACTTCCAGAGTTAAACCCGTGTGTGGATTCAGCAGTCTGCAAACACTTTCTCTGCAGAGTCCCAAAACAGGCGTTTTCAGCCCATTACCGGCATATGGAAGAAACAGCAGTAAGCACAGGGAAATATCTGCTTCTAAATCCAAAACGCAGCTATCTAACAGAACGGTTGTCAATGTGTGCACTCAACTTCCAGAGATAAACCCGTGTGTGGATTCAGCAGTCTGCAAACAGTTTCTCTGCAGAGTCCCAAAACAGGCGTTTTCAGCCCATTACCGGCATATGGAAGCAACAGCAGTAAGCACAGGGAAATATCTGCTTCTAAATCCAAAACGCAGCTATCTAACAGAACGGTTGTCAATGTGTGCACTCAACTTCCAGAGTTAAACCCGTGTGTGGATTCAGCAGTCTGTAAACACTTTCTCTGCAGAGTCCCAAAACAGGCGTTTTCAGCCCATGACCGGCATATGGAAGAAACAGCAGTAAGCACAGGGAAATATCTGCTTCTAAATCCAAAACGCAGCTATCTAACAGAACGGTTGTCAATGTGTGCACTCAACTTCCAGAGTTAAACCCGTGTGTGTATTCAGCAGTCTGCAAACACTTTCTCTGCAGAGTCCCAAAACAGGCGTTTTCAGCCCATTACCGGCATATGGAAGCAACAGCAGTAAGCACAGGGAAATATCTGCTTCTAAATCCAAAACGCAGCTATCTAACAGAACGGTTGTCAATGTGTGCACTCAACTTCCAGAGTTAAACCCGTGTGTGGATTCAGCAGTCTGCAAACACTTTCTCTGCAGAGTCCCAAAACAGGCGTTTTCAGCCCATTACCGGCATATGGAAGCAACAGCAGTAAGCACAGGGCAATATCTGCTTCTAAATCCAAAACGCAGCTATCTAACAGAACGGTTGTCAATGTGTGCACTCAACTTCCAGAGTTAAACCCGTGTGTGGATTCAGCAGTCTGCAAACACTTTCTCTGCAGAGTCCCCAAACAGGCGTTTTCAGCCCATTACCGGCATATGGAAGAAACAGCAGTAAGCACAGGGAAATATCTGCTTCTAAATCCAAAACGCAGCTATCTAACAGAACGGTTGTCAATGTGTGCACTCAACTTCCAGAGTTAAACCCGTGTGTGGATTCAGCAGTCTGCAAACACTTTCTCTGCAGAGTCCCAAAACAGGCGTTTTCAGCCCATTACCGGCATATGGAAGAAACAGCAGTAAGCACAGGGAAATATCTGCTTCTAAATCCAAAACGCAGCTATCTAACAGAACGGTTGTCAATGTGTGCACTCAACTTCCAGAGTTAAACCCGTGTGTGGATTCAGCAGTCTGCAAACAGTTTCTCTGCAGAGTCCCAAAACAGGCGTTTTCACTCCATTACCGGCATATGGAAGCAACAGCAGTAAGCACAGGGAAATATCTGCTTCTAAATCCAAAACGCAGCTATCTAACAGAACGGTTGTCAATGTGTGCACTCAACTTCCAGAGTTAAACCCGTGTGTGGATTCAGCAGTCTGCAAACACTTTCTCTGCAGAGTCCCAAAACAGGCGTTTTCAGCCCTTTACCGGCATATGGAAGAAACAGCAGTAAGCACAGGGAAATATCTGCTTCTAAATCCAAAACGCAGCTATCTAACAGAACGGTTGTCAATGTGTGCACTCAACTTCCAGAGTTAAACCCGTGTGTGGATTCAGCAGTCTGCAAACAGTTTCTCTGCAGAGTCCCAAAACAGGCGTTTTCAGCCCATTACCGGCATATGGAAGCAACAGCAGTAAGCACAGGGTAATATCTGCTTCTAAATCCAAAACGCAGCTATCTAACAGAACGGTTGTCAATGTGTGCACTCAACTTCCAGAGTTAAACCCGTGTGTGGATTCAGCAGTCTGCAAACACTTTCTCTGCAGAGTCCCAAAACAGGCGTTTTCAGCCCAATACCGGCATATGGAAGAAACAGCAGTAAGCACAGGGAAATATCTGCTTCTAAATCCAAAACGCAGCTATCTAACAGAACGGTTGTCAATGTGTGCACTCAACTTCCAGAGTTAAACCCGTGTGTGGATTCAGCAGTCTGCAAACACTTTCTCTGCAGAGTCCCCAAACAGGCGTTATCAGCCCATTACCGGCATATGGAAGAAACAGCAGTAAGCACAGGAAATATCTGCTTCTAAATCCAAAACGCAGCTATCTAACAGAACGGTTGTCAATGTGTGCACTCAACTTCCAGAGTTAAACCCGTGTGTGGATTCAGCAGTCTGCAAACACTTTCTCTGCAGAGTCCCAAAACAGGCGTTTTCAGCCCATTACCGGCATATGGAAGAAACAGCAGTAAGCACAGGGAAATATCTGCTTCTAAATCCAAAACGCAGCTATCTAACAGAACGGTTGTCAATGTGTGCACTCAACTTCCAGAGTTAAACCCGTGTGTGGATTCAGCAGCCTGCAAACACTTTCTCTGCAGAGTCCCCAAACAGGCGTTTTCAGCCCATTACCGGCATATGGAAGAAACAGCAGTAAGCACAGGGAAATATCTGCTTCTAAATCCAAAACGCAGCTATCTAACAGAACGGTTGTCAATGTGTGCACTCAACTTCCAGAGTTAAACCCGTGTGTGGATTCAGCAGTCTGCAAACACTTTCTCTGCAGAGTCCCAAAACAGGCGTTTTCAGCCCATTACCGGCATATGGAAGAAACAGCAGTAAGCACAGGGAAATATCTGCTTCTAAATCCAAAACGCAGCTATCTAACAGAACGGTTGTCAATGTGTGCACTCAACTTCCAGAGTTAAACCCGTGTGTGGATTCAGCAGTCTGCAAACACTTTCTCTGCAGAGTCCCCAAACAGGCGTTTTCAGCCCATTACCGGCATATGGAAGAAGCAGCAGTAAGCACAGGGAAATATCTGCTTCTAAATCCAAAACGCAGCTATCTAACAGAACGGTTGTCAATGTGTGCACTCAACTTCCAGAGTTAAACCCGTGTGTGGATTCAGCAGTCTGCAAACACTTTCTCTGCAGAGTCCCAAAACAGGCGTTTTCAGCCCATTACCGGCATATGGAAGAAACAGCAGTAAGCACAGGGAAATATCTGCTTCTAAATCCAAAACGCAGCTATCTAACAGAACGGTTGTCAATGTGTGCACTCAACTTCCAGAGTTAAACCCGTGTGTGGATTCAGCAGTCTGCAAACACTTTCTCTGCAGAGTCCCAAAACAGGCGTTTTCAGCCCATTACCGGCATATGGAAGAAACAGCAGTAAGCACAGGGAAATATCTGCTTCTAAATCCAAAACGCAGCTATCTAACAGAACGGTTGTCAATGTGTGCACTCAACTTCCAGAGTTAAACCCGTGTGTGGATTCAGCAGTCTGCAAACACTTTCTTGCAGAGTCTCAAAACAGGCCTTTCCGGCCCAGTCCCGGCATATATAAGAAAGAGCATTAAGACTGCGTCTAAAACTCAGAAGAAACGTTTCTTTCAAACTGCTCGGCCATGTGTTCTTTGACCTAAGGGAGTTGAATCTATGTTCAGATTCAGCGAGATAGAAACACGTTTATTCTAGGAGCTGTCTTTGGATATTCCAGATTGAATGGGAGTATATTCTGTAAAGAGAAATATCTGTTTCTAAAACCAAAATGGATCTATCTAGCAGAGTGGTTGTGAATGTGTGCCTTCGGCTTAAAGAGGTTAAACTGCTCTTCTCATGCAGCACTTTAGAAACCCTTTATATGCAAATTCTCATAGAGAACTTTCCAGCAAAACACCAGCCTATAGGAAATAGCAGTAAGACTGCATCTTTAACATGGAAGAAACTGTTTTCAAACTGCTCTGCTGTGTGTTCATTCATATAAGAGACTTGAATATATGTTCAGATTCAGCTAGTTAGCAACACGTTTCTTCCAGGAGCTGTGTTTGCCTATTCCAGAGTATACTGGAGTATAAGATGTAAAGACAAATGTCTCATTCCAAAAGAAAAACGGATGATCTAATGGAATGGTTGTCAATGTGTGCATTCAACTTACTGAGCTAAACTGCTGTTTGTATGCAGCAGTTTAGAAAACATTTCTGTGTAGATTCTCAAACAGACATTTCCAGCAAAATACCGGCCTATAAGAAATAGCAGTAAGGACTGCGTCTAAAACTCAGAGGGAACGTTTCTTTCAAACTGCTCTGCAGTGTGTTCGTTCACCAAAGGTCGTTGAATCTATGTTTGGATTCAGCGAGTTTGAAACACGTTTATTCTAGGAGCTGCATTTCGATATTCCAGAGTGTATGGGAGTAAATGCTGTAAAGAGAAATATCTGTTTCTAAAACCAAAACGGAGCTATCTAACAGAATGGTTGTGAATGTGTGCATTTAACTTAAAGGGTTAATCTGCTCTTCTTAGGCAGCAGTTTAGAAACCCTTTATATGCAAATTCTAAAATCAACATTTGCAGCAAAACCCCAGCCTAAAAGAAGTAGCAGTAAGACTGCATCTATAACATAGAAGAAACGTTTTCTTCAAAATGCTCTGCTCTGTGTTCATTCACCTAAGAGTCTTGAGTATATGTTCAGATTCAGCGAGTAAGAAACACGTTTCTTCCAGGAGCTGCATTTGCATATTCCAGAGTGTACTGGAGTATAAGGTTTAAAGTGAACTATCTGGTTCTAAAACAAACGCGGAGCCATCTAACAGAATGGTTGTCACTGTGTGCATTCAGCTTATTGAGATAAACTGTTGTTTCTATGCAGCAGTTTAGAAAAGATTTTTGTGCAGATTCTAAAACAGACATTCCCAGCAAAATACCGGCCTCTGAGAAATAGCAATAAGACTGCGTCTAAAACTCAAATAAAACGTTTCTTTCAAACTGCTGTGCTGTGTGTTTGTTCACCTAAGGGAGTTGAATCTATGTTTAAATTCAGCGACTTAGAAACACGTCTATTCTGGGAGCTGCGTTTGGCTATTCCAGAATGAATGGGAGTATATGCTGTAACTAGAAACACAGGCTTCTAAAACCAAAACGGAGCTAGCTAACAGAATGATTGTGAATGAGGGCATTCAACTTAACGAATTAAACTGCTCCACTTAAGCAGCAGTTTACAAACCATTTATATGGAAATTCTAAAACCAACATTTCCAGGAAAACACCAGCCTAAAAGCAATAGCAGTAACAGTGCATCTATAACATGGAAGAAATGTTTTTTTCAAACTCCTCTGCTGTGTGTTCATTCACCTAAGAGACTTCAATATAAGCACAGATTCAGCGAGTTACAAACACGTTTCTTCCAGGAGCTGCGTATGCATATATCAGAGTGTACTGGGGTACAAGATGTAAAGAGAAATATCTGATTATACTTAGAAACCCGTTTCTTTTAGGAGCTGCGTTTGGATATTCCAGAGTGAATGAGAGTATATGCTGTAAAGAGAAATAACTGCTTCTAAAACCAAAAGGCAGCTATCTAACTGAATGGTTGTCAATGCGTGCACTCAACTTCCAGAGATAAACCCCGAGTGTGGATTCAGCAGTCTGCAAACATCTTCTCGGCAGAGTCCCAAAACAGGCGTTTTCAGCCCATTACCGGCATATGGAAGAAACAGCAGTAAGCACAGGGAAATATCTGCTTCTAAATCCAAAACGCAGCTATCTAACAGAACGGTTGTCAATGTGTGCACTCAACTTCCAGAGTTAAACCCGTGTGTGTATTCAGCAGTCTGCAAACACTTTCTCTGCAGAGTCCCAAAACAGGCGTTTTCAGCCCATTACCGGCATATGGAAGAAACAGCAGTAAGCACAGGGAAATATCTGCTTCTAAATCCAAAACGCAGCTATCTAACAGAACGGTTGTCAATGTGTGCACTCAACTTCCAGAGTTAAACCCGTGTGTGGATTCAGCAGTCTGCAAACACTTTCTCTGCAGAGTCCCAAAACAGGCGTTTTCAGCCCATTACCGGCATATGGAAGAAACAGCAGTAAGCACAGGGAAATATCTGCTTCTAAATCCAAAACGCAGCTATCTAACAGAACGGTTGTCAATGTGTGCACTCAACTTCCAGAGTTAAACCCGTGTGTGGATTCAGCAGTCTGCAAACACTTTCTTGCAGAGTCTCAAAACAGGCCTTTCCGGCCCAGTCCCGGCATATATAAGAAAGAGCATTAAGACTGCGTCTAAAACTCAGAAGAAACGTTTCTTTCAAACTGCTCGGCCATGTGTTCTTTGACCTAAGGGAGTTGAATCTATGTTCAGATTCAGCGAGATAGAAACACGTTTATTCTAGGAGCTGTCTTTGGATATTCCAGATTGAATGGGAGTATATTCTGTAAAGAGAAATATCTGTTTCTAAAACCAAAATGGATCTATCTAGCAGAGTGGTTGTGAATGTGTGCCTTCGGCTTAAAGAGGTAAACTGCTCTTCTCATGCAGCACTTTAGAAACCCTTTATATGCAAATTCTCATAGAGAACTTTCCAGCAAAACACCAGCCTATAGGAAATAGCAGCAAGACTGCATCTTTAACATGGAAGAAACTGTTTTCAAACTGCTCTGCTGTGTGTTCATTCATATAAGAGACTTGAATATATGTTCAGATTCAGCTAGTTAGCAACACGTTTCTTCCAGGAGCTGTGTTTGCCTATTCCAGAGTATACTGGAGTATAAGATGTAAAGACAAATGTCTCATTCCAAAAGAAAAACGGATGATCTAATGGAATGGTTGTCAATGTGTGCATTCAACTTACTGAGCTAAACTGCTGTTTGTATGCAGCAGTTTAGAAAACATTTCTGTGTAGATTCTCAAACAGACATTTCCAGCAAAATACCGGCCTATAAGAAATAGCAGTAAGACTGCGTCTAAAACTCAGAGGGAACGTTTCTTTCAAACTGCTCTGCAGTGTGTTCGTTCACCAAAGGTCGTTGAATCTATGTTTGGATTTCAGCGAGTTTGAAACACGTTTATTCTAGGAGCTGCATTTCGATATTCCAGAGTGTATGGGAGTAAATGCTGTAAAGAGAAATATCTGTTTCTAAAACCAAAACGGAGCTATCTAACAGAATGGTTGTGAATGTGTGCATTTAACTTAAAGGGTTAATCTGCTCTTCTTAGGCAGCAGTTTAGAAACCCTTTATATGCAAATTCTAAAATCAACATTTGCAGCAAAACCCCAGCCTAAAAGAAGTAGCAGTAAGACTGCATCTATAACATAGAAGAAACGTTTTCTTCAAAATGCTCTGCTCTGTGTTCATTCACCTAAGAGTCTTGAGTATATGTTCAGATTCAGCGAGTAAGAAACACGTTTCTTCCAGGAGCTGCATTTGCATATTCCAGAGTGTACTGGAGTATAAGGTTTAAAGTGAACTATCTGGTTCTAAAACAAACGCGGAGCCATCTAACAGAATGGTTGTCACTGTGTGCATTCAGCTTATTGAGATAAACTGTTGTTTCTATGCAGCAGTTTAGAAAAGATTTTTGTGCAGATTCTAAAACAGACATTCCCAGCAAAATACCGGCCTCTGAGAAATAGCAATAAGACTGCGTCTAAAACTCAAATAAAACGTTTCTTTCAAACTGCTGTGCTGTGTGTTTGTTCACCTAAGGGAGTTGAATCTATGTTTAAATTCAGCGACTTAGAAACACGTCTATTCTGGGAGCTGCGTTTGGCTATTCCAGAATGAATGGGAGTATATGCTGTAACTAGAAACACAGGCTTCTAAAACCAAAACGGAGCTAGCTAACAGAATGATTGTGAATGAGGGCATTCAACTTAACGAATTAAACTGCTCCACTTAAGCAGCAGTTTACAAACCATTTATATGGAAATTCTAAAACCAACATTTCCAGGAAAACACCAGCCTAAAAGCAATAGCAGTAACAGTGCATCTATAACATGGAAGAAATGTTTTTTTCAAACTCCTCTGCTGTGTGTTTCATTCACCTAAGAGACTTCAATATAAGCACAGATTCAGCGAGTTACAAACACGTTTCTTCCAGGAGCTGCGTATGCATATATCAGAGTGTACTGGGGTACAAGATGTAAAGAGAAATATCTGATTATACTTAGAAACCCGTTTCTTTTAGGAGCTGCGTTTGGATATTCCAGAGTGAATGAGAGTATATGCTGTAAAGAGAAATAACTGCTTCTAAAACCAAAAGGCAGCTATCTAACTGAATGGTTGTCAATGCGTGCACTCAACTTCCAGAGATAAACCCGAGTGTGGATTCAGCAGTCTGCAAACATCTTCTCGGCAGAGTCCCAAAACAGGCGTTTTCAGCCCATTACCGGCATATGGAAGAAACAGCAGTAAGCACAGGGAAATATCTGCTTCTAAATCCAAAACGCAGCTATCTAACAGAACGGTTGTCAATGTGTGCACTCAACTTCCAGAGTTAAACCGGTGTGTGGATTCAGCAGTCTGCAAACACTTTCTCTGCAGAGTCCCCAAACAGGCGTTTTCAGCCCATTACCGGCATATGGAAGAAACAGCAGTAAGCACAGGGAAATATCTGCTTCTAAATCCAAAACGCAGCTATCTAACAGAACGGTTGTCAATGTGTGCACTCAACTTCCAGAGTTAAACCCGTGTGTGGATTCAGCAGTCTGCAAACACTTTCTCTGCAGAGTCCCAAAACAGGCGTTTTCAGCCCATTACCGGCATATGGAAGAAACAGCAGTAAGCACAGGGAAATATCTGCTTCTAAATCCAAAACGCAGCTATCTAACAGAACGGTTGTCAATGTGTGCACTCAACTTCCAGAGTTAAACCCGTGTGTGGATTCAGCAGTCTGCAAACAGTTTCTCTGCAGAGTCCCAAAACAGGCGTTTTCACTCCATTACCGGCATATGGAAGAAACAGCAGTAAGCACAGGGAAATATCTGCTTCTAAATCCAAAACGCAGCTATCTAACAGAACGGTTGTCAATGTGTGCACTCAACTTCCAGAGTTAAACCCGTGTGTGGATTCAGCAGTCTGCAAACACTTTCTCTGCAGAGTCCCAAAACAGGCGTTTTCAGCCCATTACCGCATATGGAAGAAACAGCAGTAAGCACAGGGAAATATCTGCTTCTAAATCCAAAACGCAGCTATCTAACAGAACGGTTGTCAATGTGTGCACTCAACTTCCAGAGTTAAACCCGTGTGTGGATTCAGCAGTCTGCAAACACTTTCTCTGCAGAGTCCAAAAACAGGCGTTTTTCAGCCCATTACCGGCATATGGAAGAAACAGCAGTAAGCACAGGGAAATATCTGCTTCTAAATCCAAAACGCAGCTATCTAACAGAACGGTTGTCAATGTGTGCACTCAACTTCCAGAGTTAAACCCGTGTGTGTATTCAGCAGTCTGCAAACACTTTCTCTGCAGAGTCCCAAAACAGGCGTTTTCAGCCCATTACCGGCATATGGAAGAAACAGCAGTAAGCACAGGGAAATATCTGCTTCTAAATCCAAAACGCAGCTATCTAACAGAACGGTTGTCAATGTGTGCACTCAACTTCCGGAGTTAAACCCGTGTGTGGATTCAGCAGTCTGCAAACACTTTCTCTGCAGAGTCCCAAAACAGGCGTTTTCAGCCCATTACCGGCATATGGAAGAAACAGCAGTAAGCACAGGGGAAATATCTGCTTCTAAATCCAAAACGCAGCTATCTAACAGAACGGTTGTCAATGTGTGCACTCAACTTCCAGAGTTAAACCCGTGTGTGGATTCAGCAGTCTGCAAACACTTTCTCTGCAGAGTCCCAAAACAGGCGTTTTCAGCCCATTACCGGCATATGGAAGAAGCAGCAGTAAGCACAGGGAAATATCTGCTTCTAAATCCAAAACGCAGCTATCTAACAGAACGGTTGTCAATGTGTGCACTCAACTTCCAGAGTTAAACCCGTGTGTGGATTCAGCAGTCTGCAAACACTTTCTCTGCAGAGTCCCCAAACAGGCGTTTTCAGCCCATTACCGGCATATGGAAGCAACAGCAGTAAGCACAGGGAAATATCTGCTTCTAAATCCAAAACGCAGCTATCTAACAGAACGGTTGTCAATGTGTGCACTCAACTTCCAGAGTTAAACCCGTGTGTGGATTCAGCAGTCTGCAAACAGTTTCTCTGCAGAGTCCCAAAACAGGCGTTTTCAGCCATTACCGGCATATGGAAGCAACAGCAGTAAGCACAGGGAAATATCTGCTTCTAAATCCAAAACGCAGCTATCTAACAGAACGG